>NC_135714.1:32946256-33020613 GCF_964656455.1 Halichoerus grypus
ACTTGATAATGATGTCCCCTTTTTCATTTCTGATATTGGTAATTTGTACCTTCTCTCTCTCTCTCTCTTTTTAAAGATTTTATTTATTTGTCAGAGAGAGAGAGAGAGAGAGCATGCACAAGCAGGGGGAGGGGCAGGCAGAGGGAGAAGCAGCTCCCCACTGAGCAAGGAGCCCGATGCGGGGCTTGATCCCAGGACACTGGATCATGACCTGAGCTGAAGGCAGCTGCTTAACCAACTGAGCCACCCATGCATCCGTTCTCTTTTTTGATCACTCTTGCCGGGGATTTGTTATTCTTAATGGGGTGTTTTTTTGTTTTTTTTGTTTTTAAGCTAGTTTAGATTTCAAAGAACTGTCTTTTGATGTTGTTGATCCCATTTACTGTGTATTTGTTTTCTATTTTGTATTTGCTGTTTGTTATTTCCTTTCTAGTTTCTTTGGGTTTGATTTGCTGTTTTTTCTCCCCCCCAACTGCTTATTGAATGTTTAGACAGTTGATTTTTCACCCTTTCTTTTTTTCTAATATATGCATTTGTATGCATCTTTTTTTAAATAAAGATTTTATTTATTTATTTGAGAGAGAGAAAGTATGAGCAGGGGGAAAGAGAGGGAGAAGCAGAGTCCCCGCTGAGCAGGGAGCCTGATGCTGGGACTTGATCCCAGGACCCTGGGATCATGACCTGAGCTGAAGGCAGATGCGAAACCAACTGAGCCACCCAGGCACCCGCATTTGTATGCATCTTTTTCTGTGCATGACTTTAGTTGTATCTCACAAGTTTGGATATATCTATTTGGTTAAAATATTTTCTAATAATATTAATTTAATTATTTTTGTTTTTTAAATTTACATTTATTTTTTAAAAAGATTTTACTTATTTAGAGAGTGCTTGTGGGGTGGAGGGAGGGGAGAAGGGAGAGGGACAGAGATGGAGCGGGAGGGACAAGCAGACCCCTAGCTAAACGCAGAGCTGAGCTAAGCACAGAGCCGGACCTGGGGCTTGATCTCACATCCCTGAAATCATGACCTGAGCTGAAATCAAGAGTTGGGTGCTTAACCCACTCAGCCACCCAGGCGCCCTTTAACTATTATCTTAAATTGATGTTAGCATTTCACTAATATAGTGGAATTCTTCTTTGACTCAAGTATAGGAGTCTGTTTCTTAATTTTCAAACAATTGTGTTTTCTAGTTATATTTTAGTTACTAATTTCTTCTTTTTTTTTAAAGATTTATTTATTTATTTATTTGACAGAGAGGGACACAGCAAGAGAGGGAACACAAGCAGGGGGAGTGAGAGAGGGAGAAGCAGGCTTCCCGCTGAGCGGGGAGCCCGATGCAGGGCTCTATCCCAGGCCCCTGGGATCATGACCTGAGCTGAAGGCAGACGCTTAACAACTGAACCACCCAGGCGCCCCATTAGTTACTAATTTCTAATATAATTCCATGTATACTTGAAAATAAAGTGTATTCTGTGGTTATTTGGTCCAGTGTTGTATAGATATTAAGCCAAGTTATTTATTGATCTCCTCTGTCCTTATTGTTCAGCCTTTCTTTTTTTTCTATTTTGTTGGGGGTGCTCCTTTTTTTTAAAAGATTTTATTTATTTATTTGACAGAGAGAGAGAGAGAGGGAACACAAGCAGGGGGAACAGCAGAGGGAGAGGGAGAAGCAGGCTTCCCGCAGAGCAAGGAGCCCGATGCGGGGCTCGATCCCAGGACCCCGGGATCATGACCTGAGCCGAAGGCAGACGCTTAACGACTGAGTCACCCAGGCGCCCCATCCTTTTTCTAATAGTTACAGAGGGAGTGATTTTACAAGTTGAATACAAGCTTAGAATTGTAGAATTGTTATATCTTCCTGGTGAATTTTATCATTGACTTTTATCATTGACGAGTACATCAATGGTGATTTAGATAAGAGCAATTTTTATTTTCTTTTGGAAAACAATTTAATATTTGACAAAAAAAGAACAACATAAATCACAGTCAGGGAAAATCAGAGCCTTTCTAGGCTTCTTTTTCACTTATTTTAGTTTAGAATGGCTTGTACTTTTTTTTTAACTTTTTTATTGTTATGTTAATCACCACACATTACATCATTAGTTTTTGATGTAGTGTTCCATGATTCATTGTTTGTGCATAACACCCAGTGCTCCGTGCAGAATGTGCCCTCTTTAATACCCATCACTAGGCTAACCCCCCCTCCCCCCCCCCAGAACCCTCAGTTTGTTTTTCAGAGTCCATCATCTCTCGTGGTTCGTCTCCCCCTCCGATTCCCCCCCTTCATTCTTCCCCTCCTACTATCTCCTTTTTTTTTTCTTAACATATATTGCATTATTTCTTTCAGAGGTACAGATCTGTGATTCAACAGTCTTGCACAATTCACAGCGCTCACCATAGCACATACCCTCCCCAATGTCTATCACCCAGCCACCCCATCCCTCCCACCCCACCCCCCACTCCAGCAACCCTCAGTTTGTTTCCTGAGATTAAGAATTCCTCATATCAGTGAGGTCATATGATACATGTCTTTCTCTGATTGACTTATTTTGCTCAGCATAACACCCTCCAGTTCCATCCACGTCGTTGCAAATGGCAAGATCTCATTCCTTTTGATGGCTGCATAATATTCCATTGTGTATATATACCACATCTTCTTTATCCATTCATCTGTCGATGGACATCTTGGCTCTTTCCACAGTTTGGCTATTGTGGACATTGCTGCTATAAACATCAGGGTGTACGTACCCCTTCGGATCCCTATATTTGTATTTGGGGTAAATACCCAGTAGTGCAATTGCTGGATTGTATGGTAACTCTATTTTCAACTTTTTGAGGAACTTCCATACTGTTTTCCAGAGTGGTTGCACCAGCTTGCATTCCCACCAACAGTGTAGGAGGATTCCCCTTTCTCCGCATCCCCGCCAACATCTGTCGTTTCCTGACTTGTTAATTTTAGCCATAGAATGGCTTGTACTTTGAAATGAATATGGGAGAAGGTACCAGAACCTTTTGGTTGCTTAAGATACCTAAAACTTTTTTTCCCTTTTAAAAAAAATTTTATTTTTTTGTTCAAGTATAATTAACATACAGTGTTATATTAGTTTCAGGTGTACAACATAATGATTCAATAATTCTGTACATTTCTCAGTGCTCATCAATATAAGCATACTCTTAATCCCCTTTATTTTACCCATCCCCTGACTTACCTCTCCTCTGGCAACCACCATTTTGTTTTCTGTATTTAAGAGTCTGGCTTTTTTTACCCCCTTGGTTTGTTTTGTTTCTTAAATTCCACATATGAGTGAAATCATATGATATTTGTCTTTCTCTGGCTATTTCACTTAGCATTATACCTTCTAGGTCCATCCGTGTTGTTGCAAGTGGCAAAATTTCATTCTTTTTTATGGCTGAGTAATATTCCACTGTGTATGTGTGTGTGTATGTGCATATCCCACATCTTTTTTTTTTTTTCTTTAAAGATTTTATTTATTTATTTGACAGAGAGAGAGACACAGCGAGAGAGGGAACACAAGCAGGGGGAGTGGGAGAGGGAGAAGCAGGCTTCCCGCAGAGCAGGGAGCCCGATGCGGGGCTCGATCCCAGGACCTGGAATCATGACCTGAGCCGAAGGCAGACGCTTAACGACTGAGCCACCCAGGCGCCCATATCCCACATCTTTAATCATCTACTGATGGATACTTGGGCATGGAGACTTGAATTCATGACCTTGACATCAAGACTTGAGCTGAGATCAAGAGTCAGACGCTTAACGAACTAAGCCATCCAAGCGCCCTTATGTCTTGGCTATTGTAAATAATACTTTAATAAACATAGGGGTTCATGTATCTTTTTGAATCAGTGTTTTCATTTTCTTTGGGTAAATACCCAGTAGTGGAATTATTGGATCATATGGTAATTCTATTTTTAATTTTTTGATGAGGAACCTCCAAAAAGCTCAATACCCAAAAAACAAATAATCTGATTAAAAATGGGCAGAGGACCTGAATAGATATTTGTCTAAAGAAGACATACAGATAGGCAACAGACAAATGAAAAGATGCTCAACATCATTAATCATTGGGGAAATGCAAATTAGAACCACAACGAGATACCATTTTACACCTGTCAGAATTGCTGAAATCAAAAAAATAAGTGTTGACGAGGATTTGGAGAAAAAGGAACCCTTGTGCACTGTTGGTAGATAAGAGCAATTTTAGGGTAGTTGTAGAAATGGTGGATGCAAAACCCTCTTTATGAAAGAATGGAAGGAGAAAAATTGAAAACAGTTGCTGCATGTTGTACATATTTTTCCCTAATTTTGTTTCTGATACATAGGTCTTTTACATTTAAATGTGGCTAGATGTGTTAGTACTTTTTTTCTTTATGACTTTCTCTTTGTACTTTTTTGCTTCCCAAGATGGGATATTCACTTGCTCCATGGAACTTATATTCCTGAACAGTGCTGTCCAATAGAACTTTCTGCACTGATGGAAAAGTTTACTATTTCTGCTCTCCAATATGGTAATCATTAACTGCATGTAGTAATTGAGCATTTGAAATGTGTGTAGTATGACTGATGAAATGAATTTTTAATTTAACATGCTTTTTTCAGAGTTAAACTTTTTGTTTTGAGATTACAAATTCACATGTTCTAATAAATTATGCAGAGAAATCTCCTGTGCTCTTTACCCAGTTTCCCCGATGAAACATCTTTGCACAATTATACTATGGCATCACAACCAGGATATTGTCATTAATATAGAACATTTCCATCACTACAAGAATCCCCCAACTTACCCTTATATAGCCACACCCACTTGTCCTCCTCTCCCATCCCTTCCTTAACTCTTGGCAATCATTAATTTGTTCTCTATTTCTGTAATTTTGTCATGTCAAAAATGTTATAATAATGGGATCATTCAATATATAGCCTTTTGGGATTGGCTTTTTTCCACTCAGCATAACTTTGGAATTTCATCCAGGTTGTTTTTGTATATCATCAGTTTGTTCCTTTTTATTGCTAACTAGTATTTCATGGAATGGAAGTATAATTTGTTTATCCGTTCACCCATTGAAGGACATCTGAATTGTTTTCTATTTTTCAGTTATAATGAATAAATCTGCTATAAACTTTGTTCATAGGATTTTGGGTGAACTTAGTATTTCATTTCTCTTAGATAAATGTCCAGAAATGCAATTGCTGAATTGTTGTATGATGTTATGTGTTTAGTTTTTAAAGAAACCTCCAAACTCTTTTCCATAGTGGCTGTACTATTTTACATTCCTAGCAGAGTGTATGAGCCATCCAGTTTCTCTGTATCCTTGCCAGCATTTTGTGTTGTCATTAGTTATGTTAGCCAGTTTGATAGATGTGTAAGTAATAGCTCATTGTATGTAGTTTTAATTTGCATTTACTTAATGCCTAATGATGTGGAACATCTTTTATGTGCCTATTTGCCATTCGTATATCCTTTTGGTGTTATGCTTTTTGCCCATTTTCTAATTGAATTGTTTGGTTTTTACTGTGGAGTTTTGATAAGTTCTTTATTTCAGATACTAGTCATTTGTTGGATATATGGTATGCAGATATTTCCTCCAATCTGTAACTTGTCTTTTCATCTTCTTTTTTTTTTCTTTTTTAAAGATTTAATTTATTTATTTGATAGAGAGAGACAGCCAGAGAGGGAACACAAGCAGGGGGAGTGGGAGAGGGAGAAGCAGGCTTCCCGCTGAGCAGGGAACCAGATGCGGGGCTCGATCCCAGGTTCCTGGGATCATGACCTGAGCCGAAGGCAGACGCCTAACGACTGAGCCACCCAGGCGCCCCTTTTCATCTTCTTAACAAGGTCTTTCACAGAGCAAAAGTTTTTAATTTTGATGAAGTACAGTTTATCTGTTTTTCCTTTTATGCATCATACTTTTGGTGTTTTGTTTAGCTCTAGGTCCTGGAGATTTCCTCCTGTTTTTCTTTTTTTTCTTTTCCTAAGATGTTTATAGTTTTATGGATTTAAGTTCTTGATCCATTTTTAGTTAATTTTTCTATAAGTGTGAAACTGAGGTCAAGGTTTATTTTTTTAATCTGTGGATGTCCACTTGCTGCAGTTTCATTTGTTGAAAAGACTATCTTTTCTCCCTTAAATTGCTTTTGCACCTTTGTCTAAAGCCAGTTAGGCATATTTATGTTGGTGTATTTCTGGGTTCTCTCTTCTGTTTCCAAATCTATAATCTGTTTTCAGATCTATATGTCTGTCCCTCTACTGATACCATACAGTCTTGGTTAGTGTAGTGATATAACAAATCTTGAAATTGAGTTGACTGATTGCTCTCTTTCAAAATTGTTTTAGCAATTCTAGTTCCTTTGTCTTTCCATTTAATTTGAGAATAATCTTGTCCATATCCACAAAAAAACCTGAGAATAATCTTGTCCATATCCACAAAAACTCTGGGGTTTTGATAGGAATTCTGCATATCAGTTTGGGGAGAATTGACATCTTTACTATGTTCAGTTTTCTAGTCTGTGAACATGCTGTGTCTTTCCATTTATTTAGATCTTTGATTTCTTTCATCAGTGTTTTATGTTTTGCTCTTCTTTTTCTAGGTAGTAGTGGTGGGGGCTTAGATTATTGATTTGAGACTTTTCCTCTTTTGTGATTTGTATGCATTTGGTTATAAATTTGCTATAAATTTCCGGCATTGCTGCTTCAGCTGTGTCCTACAAATTTTGATGTGGTATATTTTCATTTTCATTCATTTCAATGTATTTTTAAATTTTTCTTGAGACTTTTTCTCTTTGACTCATGGATTATTTGGTATATTGTTTAAGTTCCAAGTGTTTGGAGATTTATCGGTTATCTCTCTGTTAATTGATTTCTAGTTTGATTCCATTGTGGTCAGAGAATACACTTTATATGATTTCAGTCCTTTTAAATTTGCTGGGGTTTAAGGCCTAGGACATGGTCTTTCTTGGTACGTATTTGGTGGGCACTTGAAAATAATGTATTCTGCTATTGTTGGGTGGAGTGTTCTATAAAGATTGACTATCCTTAATTGATGGTGTTATTGTGTTCTGTATCCTTGCTCATCTTCTGTCTAGTTATTCTATCAATTGTTGAGAGAGGGATTTGAAGTTTCTATAATTGTGGATCTGTCCATTTCTCATTTCAGTTCTGTCAGCTTCTGCTTCACTTATTTAGTGGCTCTTTTGTTTGGTGCATACACATTTAGGGTTGGTATGTCATCTTGGTGCACTGATCCTTTATGATTATATAATGTCCTTCTCTGTCTCTGGCAGTTTTTTCCCCCTCCGCATTCTATTAATGTGCTATTAATAAAGTGCTATTAATAAAGAAAGGTGTAATTTAACTGAATTTAAATAGGCACATGTGGCCGGTGGCTGCCGTATTGACAGTGCAGTTCTGGAAGATGGAGAGAGCTATGACACAATAAATTTAATTAAAAGGTACATTTTATAGTATGGGTGTTAAGGGCCAATGGGTGGTTAGAGGAAAGGGAGATTGGGGCAGAGGGAGCAGGGGACATGATTTTAAATTGGGTAATCAAGGAAGAAATCATTCACTGTGACACTTGAATAAAGATTTAAAGGAGTGAGAGTTAGCAGTGCAGATATTCAGGGGAAGAGTATATCAAAGGCCAGCAGGGAGGTGGGCTACTCTAAGAACTTTAGTTTTTACTGAGTGATGTGGAGAACCACTTGAGGATTTAGAGCAGACTTGATTCATTTTGACTTGTTGTGTGTTGTTGTATGTATGTTGTATGTTGTACAAAGATCATTCTGGCTGGTGTGTTGAAAATAGACTGTAGGAGACAAGGGTTGGAAGCAGAGAGAACATTTAGGACCCTGGAATATGAGTGAATGATGACAGTAGCCAGACCAAATGGTTAGAGCAGGTTTTGGGGAAAATATCAGACATTTAGTTTTAGATAAGTTAAATTTGAAATGTTTATTAGATACATCCAAGTGGAGAAAGCAAGTAGACTATCTGGGGTTCTCTAGATCAATGAGTCCCTGCCCTTGTGGAGCTTACTTACACTTTACTTGAATATGGGTAGTAAATACAATTTAAAAAATGAGTAAAACATACACTGTGTTAGAAGATGATAAGTCTTATGAGAAAATTCAAGTAAGGAAAGTAGGATAAGTGGTGTTGGGGAACCGACTTCTTAAGTGCGTAACATTTAAGTAATGATAGGAAGGTGTTGAGGAAATAAACTTTTATAGATACCTGAGAGAGTAGGAGTTTAGGTAGAGGGAGCCAAATGTAAAGGTTCCCTGAGGGGAGCATGGCTGGTGTGTTTGAAGAAGAACAAGGAGGCCAAGTGTGGCTGGAGTGACACTGAGCAAAGGGAAAGAGGTTTAGGGATGACAGTACTGAAGTAACACATGTCTGAGTTATGGGCCATTTTAAGGGTTCTGGGTTTTACTCTGGGTGAAATGGGAAGCCAGTAGATAGTTAAGCAGAAGATATGTATGATCTGACCTGTAGTTAACTGAGATTGCTTTGCTACATATAAATAGCAGAAGGGGCATGGAGATTGGTTTGGAGACTTTTACAGTAATCTTGACAACAGACTGTGGTGGCAGTGAGATAGTGAGGAAAGGTCATAGTCTGGATACATTTGAGGGTTGTATTGACAGAATTGGCTTACTGGTTGGATTTGGGTTGAGAGGAGTTAGGACTTACTCCAAGATTTTTGACCTGAGCAGTTGGAAGAATAGAGTTGTATTAACTGAGACGGGAAAGACTGAGAAGAGCGGATATGAAGGAGGTGATCAGGAGCTCAGTTTTGGACATGTTAAGTTTGTAATGCCTATTAGACATCCAGATGTAGGTGTTCAGTAGGCGTTGTCATTATGAATACTGTTTTATGGTTTTCAAAAATGAAATAATGACAGTAAAACAGTGTACACACTGTTGCGAAAATTCATTATATTTGTTAATATCTTGATTTTTAACATGTTCAATCCTGGCAAAATTTGAATATTTTGGAGAGAGAGAAGTTGTCTGACTGCTTTTTGGCTTTGCTACCAGAGTTGATGGTACTTTCTTAGAGTTAAATAAAGATGTCATTCCGATTTTAGAAATGGAAATATAACTATATAGTCTGAGTGTTTTTACTTGCTTTCTATTTTAGGTCCTATTACTGCTGGATTGTGCAAGATATTTAACCGTGTTTTCTTTGAGGTATGACTTAAATATCAAACATCTTAAATAAGAAAAGGGAAACATTTTAGTTTTGGAAGTCAGAATGCCAAGGAGAAAGAAAAATCTTGGGGGAAATCCTTTTCGGAAGACTGCAAGCTCTAAGGAAGTTGTCGTATCCACTGTTGCTAGTCATGAGGAGCCAACTACTACTCTTCCTTCCATGTGTGAGACAAAAGTTGATCAGGAGGAACTCTTCACCAGTATCTCAGAGATGTTTTCTGATCTGGATCCCGATGTAGTGTATTTGATGCTTTCTGAATGTGATTTCAAAGGTGAGAAAAAGTTTAGTTTGAACACTTTGCATCGTATAAGTAGACTTCATGTACTGTGCCATGACCAGTAGTAATATAGAAAAATGACTGCCTTATTTCTGTTTTGTTAATTTATTGAGCATCTGCTATGGGCAAGGTACTAAGTTGTTACTGTGAATGATATGAAGAAGAAAGCATTGTTTTTTTCTGCTTTTGAGAAATATACAGTTCTAGATATAAGATGTATGTATAGATATCATATTTTATGTTTCATTTCTTTTTATCTTCCCTCTAGAACAGGTTGGCACTATTAACATTTTGGATTGGATAATTCTTTTTTGTGAGTGGCTTTCCTGTGAATCATAGGATGTTTAGCAGCATCCCTGGCCTATACTCTGTAGATTCCAGTAGCAACCTTCAGCAGCCTGTTGTGACGATTAAAAATGCCTCCATCTGTTGTCATATGTCCCTTGGGGACCAGAATCATCCCCAGTTGAGAACCACTGTCTTAGGATGTAAGCTCCATAAAGACAGATTTTATAAACTGTTTTTACTGCTGTATCCCCAGCCCCTAAAATAGCAAATGATTCAGATAGGACCTCAGTAAATATTTATTGAGTGAAAAGATAATTGTAATTGTGGGAAAGAGAGCTGATTAGGTGTTGATGCTAATAGAGTAGTGTTTCACAATATTGGCTTTGGAGTCAAGAAACCTGGGTTAGATTTCCAGTTCTGCCACTGAAACTCTCTGGGTGTTTTCTTATCTGTTAATAAGAAAAATAGTAGTATGTACCTCATAGGACTTTTCTGGTGAGAATTGAGTTGTGTGTGTGTGTTTTTTTTTTTTTTTTTTGTGAAGTCTTCAGTATAGTATTATTAATAACTTGTAATAAATTGTTTAGAAGTATTTTGGCAAATAGACAAGCTATCAAAGTTGACTGAATGAATAAATGTTGATGCTTAGTGTTGCTATTGGCCATGATTAGTATAAGATAAAATTATTCTAGATTGGGGAAGTTTTGCTAATGCATGAGAAACTTCCATTTTTATTCATTACATGGACTGTGATGTGAGCATATCTTAACTATCCTCTTATGTATGTAAAAAAACAGTTTTCGGCAGTCCATATGATGCTGAGAAATGATAGTTTGTAGAATTTTATGTGTGACTTCAATTCTTATTTCCTATTGTTGAGGTGTTTAAAATCTGTTTCAGATACACTAACATAGTAATGAGGAATTACAAGAAAAATATATTACCCTTATATCCTAACAAAAAACATTTCTCTTTTCCAGGATCTTCTCTACACCTTGTTCATAAATACTGATATTTTGAGTATTTTGAATAATAGTATTGATGAAATTATGTATTCTGCTTTTTAAACTTAACATAAGCATTTTTTCAGTGTTGCCGTGATCTTTGTATTTCTTTTTAATAGCTTCCTAATATTTCACTGAATTGTTGTGCTCTAATTTTTTAATTATATCTAAGTTTTTCATGAATAATTAATACAGCAGAGGACATCTTGGTACAAACCACTTTTCCCTTCTTTTGGCTTTTTTTCTTAGTCCAGCGTTTTATTTTCATATGTCACAAGGTAAGAACAGTTTTCAGTTCTTGGAAACATACTGCTAAATTGCCTACCAAACAGGTGTGCTGATTTGTCATCCTGCTAGCACTGTTTAAGTATAGTGGTTTCACCACAGCCTTTTCAGCATCGTGTAGTATTACTTTAAGATTTTAATGGGAATAAAATTTTGCTTTTTCTTAATTTGTTTTTTCTTTAAATAAACAGGATTATTGAGCATTTTTGTACATGATTATATATTAATTTTTGTATTCTTGTGTGAATTGTTTATTCATATTTTTTTTGTTGTTTTATACCATTGTTTTAATTTTTTCCAACACTCTGTGTAAGGACTTTTCTTTTGTGTGATATATATATCCTGATCTTTTACTTATTTTTACTTAATACTGTTTTTTATTACATACATGTTAATTTTTTTGGTTGACCTTGTGGTTTTTCTATTATGTAGATTTTCTTCGTAGAAATACCTCTTACGTTTGCTTGCGTGCTTTCTTCCTTTCTTTTTTTTTTTTCCCCCCATGTTTAGGGCTTCTAACCTTTGTACTATTGCTATAATATCCTAACTGGTCTCTCTGCCAGGCTTGCCCCTCCAATCCCTCTTTGTTTTTCTTCTTAAGGGAACATTAATTGGGTGCTTACTAGGTGCCAGTCCTTGTGCACAGCACATTTTCATGGATTATCTCATTTAATCCTCACAAGAACCCTATGAGGTAGGTACCTTTATTATCCCTGTACTGCAAGTGAGAAAATCAAAGCTTAGGAAAGTTAAGTAATGTGTTTTAAGGGTCATAGCCAGTAAGCAGAGATTTAAGTGTTGGTTTTCTGACTCCAGACCAGAGCTGTTAGCTCCTGTGCTGTGCTTCCTTTTCGTATTTATTTTCCATAAAACAAAACAAAACAACACAAAAATAAGCAAAACTCCAAAATTTCAAATGCTTAACAATTCTAATTCTGTATTTGTATTATAACAGAAAGAGCTCAGCATTGGAGTCAGACATACCAGTCCTGGCTCTGTCACTTAATATCTGTGTCACTTGGGCCAAGTTAATATGCTTTTTGAACTTCACTTCTTCATCTATTTGCTAGAAATATTATACCTCATAGTATTATTTGATGGTTCGTTGAGGTGATACATATGAAGCTCCTAGCTCAAATATGGTGACAGGTAGTTTCCCTAGAAAGTAAAATTGATTTGTCCTACCATGACATATAGCACTTTTTCCAATTCCACTTCATCTTTTCCAGATTTGTCTCCTTTCATCTACCATACTACTGTGTACCCACACTCCAACCAACTTCTCTTAATACCTTAAACATGCTTTGTGTTTTCAAGACTGGCTTTGCCTTTCCCTTTTGTGTCTGACAAGTTTCTTTTTAATCTTCAAGTCCCAGTTCACATATTACCTTATGTGAAATCTTTCCTTATTCTCCTATAAGGCTGCTATGGCATTTGTGTATTACTAAAAGTGTGTATTATTTAATCTATATTATATTATAATGTAATTGTCTTCTAATTTAATTATCTTTAATTACCTCCATTAGACTGCAAAAATCCCTTAAGTGTAGTAAAAACTATGTCTTATTTACTTTGAACAGAGTATGTCTGATATGTAGTACATGCTGATACCTATTTTTTGTATTAAGTGAAATTCATAGCATAAACCATATAAACAAATTAGATTTATAGGAGAGTGCTTAAAAATGCTTAATATTTAAAAGGATAGGCAGTAGCTAAGTATTTGTTGAATAAATTGTTTTTTGGGTCTTTATAAATAAACATAATATATGCAATTTTTAGATACAATTTATAGATATTTTTAGATACAATTTATAGATATTTTATGTTTTATGTTTATTGACATTTATCAGAGATCATCTACTTGATGGCAATTTGTTATCCTAGTTTATTACAGTTTGTCTGATAGTAACAGCATTGCATGACTCCATCATTCAAACCTTTCACTAATACAGACTGGTATATTCATAAAATATTAACTAAAAAATGACTTGAATATTTATAAATTATAAATTTCTGTATTCTATTCAGTACATGGATTTTAATCAAATTATAGTTTACTTTTTTCAATACACATGTATATTGCTCTTCTTGTTGTACAGTTGAAAATGCAATGGATTGTCTATTAGAATTATCTGCCACTGATGCCAAGGTACAAGAATCGTCTTCAAAAAGCTTTGTTGCTTCTGAGAACCAAGTAAGTGCTGTGGGACGTGAAATAATGGAAAAGTATCCTCCTGAAGAAGAGAATGAAGATTCAAAAATGGATTCATTTTTGGACATGCAGCTAACTGAAGACTTGGATTCTTTAATACAGAATGCTTTTGAGAAATTGAACTCTTCTCCTGATGACCAAGTATACTCATTTTTGCCTTTGGAAGGTGTTAATAGTTCTAGTGACCCGAGTGCATTTATAAATTCCGATTCAAGTAGTATGACTCCCATTCTTTCTACACAAAATATGGAATTGAACAGTGAAAATTTAGAGAATTCTGCCTCTGCATTAAGTTCAAACACCTTAATGTCACCTTCTGCTTCTAATGAGTCCAAAAGTTTTATAAAGGATGACACATTGGCATTGGAAGATTCTCTTCTCAGTAGTTCTTTAAATGTAGCAAATGACACTATGGTGGGTGGTAGCAATCTCAGTCAAAGACAGAAAGAGCTTTTAGAATCTGAGTGTGTTGAGACTCCGTTCTCTCCAGCCCCTGTAGATTTGGATGCCAACGAACCTCAGGCTCCGTTAAGCCTTACTGTGCGAAATCTGGGGCTTGATTTACTAGTTACAAGTGGGGATCAGAAATCTACTTCTGTCCCTGATGCGTTTGTACCTTCTGAAGAATTCAGTTTCAAGCCACACAAACATACTGAACTGCCATCAAAGGGGAAGGATGTGAATTACTGCTCTGTACTTACCCCTCTCCCTCTACTGCTGCCTCCTCCTCCTCCACCGATGTGGAATCCAATGATTCCTGCTTTTGACCTCTTTCAAGGAAATCATGGCTTTGTAGCTCCTGTTGTAACCACCACTACACACTGGAGACCGGTCAACTACACATTTCCCCCTCCAGTTATTTCTCACACTTCCCCAACAAAGGTATGGAGAAATAAAGAGGGAACAAGTGCTTATCAAGTACAAGAAACCCCAGTTTCTCAGGTTGTAAGAAAGAAGACATCATCTTATGTTGGACTAGTTCTTGTTCTTCTCAGAGGGCTTCCAGGATCAGGAAAATCTTTTTTGGCAAGGTATGAGGTTTAATTAAGTTTAAAAAAAAAATATATGTGAAATGCTATTGCTTAATAGAGATGTTTAGTAACCCCTAAAGTCTTTTCTTTTTACTAATTTTTTCTTACTTTGTAGCAAATAGCAGCACTCTTTTCTCCAGAAGTTTTTATTGAATTCTTCTATCTTAGACTATCATTTTGGGAGATAGAAGAAAAATTTAAAGATAATTCCAAGACTGTAAGCTTCTGAAATCAGTAGAAATAGCTTTATGTGAAAGAGAACTAATTTGAATGGGAAAAAAATAAGTTCAACTTAGATTATAGTGTTAAAAAACCATAATTGATTTTGAATTCAAGGAATAAAATAGACTTGTTTTACTTCAGTTTTCTTGGGAGTCAGTCTTCTGCTAAGAGGATTTCCAGTATGACTTGTCTGGATATTACTGTATTCTCACTTTTAAGTAACAATTCTTTATTTGGATTATGACCTTGTAAAAATTAGGAGAGAGAATTTAGGAGAAAAATTAATGGAAATAATTCCATTTATCATTCACAGGACTTTGCAAGAGGATAATCCAAGTGGAGTTATTCTTAGTACTGATGATTATTTTTACATAAATGGACAGTACCAGTTTGATGTAAAGTACTTAGGAGAAGCACATGAATGGAACCAGAATCGTGGTAAGAATAGACATTAGATTTTGGGTAATATTAAGAGCAATATAAAATATTTGTATTTTGAGAGGTAGACAATTTTTAGAAAGTTATAATTCCCTGTAATTATTTTTCCTTTTTAAGATTTCCTTGAGAGAGAGGGAGAGAGAAAGAGCACGAGCGGGGTGAGGGGCAGAGGGAGAAGCAGACTCCCTGCTGAGCAGGGAGCCTGATGTGGGACTCAATCCCAGGACTCCAGGATCATGACCCCAGCCGCAGGCAGTTGCTTAACCCACCGAGCCACCCAGGGGCCCCCTAAAATGGAATTTGTATTGTTAAACGCTACGCTTTCCTAGGTTGATTTTGTTGGTATGGGGGGACAGTGTGAGAGTAAAAATGGCTCTCCTCAAACTGAATCTGTAGAGAAGAGATAAAACCTTACTGTTATTATTAGTGCAATGATCTGTTCACTGAAGATGGTTTTATCATGAAATGTTTAGTTATAAATAGTTTGAATTTCATATGAGGAATTTTTTTTTCTTTTTTTTTTTTTAGTGGGCTCCATGGCCAGCGTGGAGCTCAACTTGGGGCTTGAACTCAGGACTCTGAGATCAAGAGTCAGCAGCTTAAGTGACTGAGCCACCCAGGCGTCCCATGAGGAATTCTTAATACACATAGACAATATTTTGCCTTCATTTTATGATAAAGGCACTGTGAAAGTGATTCTTGAATTTGCCATCTTCAGACATTATTGAATTTTTCTGTATTTTTTCTTGAACTGAATATTAAAGTGAGAACGCAGGACTATGAAAATACTATTACAACAAAAAATGAAAACAGTATCATGTGGTGAAGAATAGCCTTGGATTTGGTAGTTACTAGCTATGCAATCTTGTACAAGTAATTTATACTCTCCAAAGCCCATTGTCTTCATCTGTAAAAGGGCTTAATAATACTTAACCCCTATGGTGTTGTTAAGGTTGAGAAAGAAGTGTTTAGCAGTGGTTCAACATGCCCTCACTACTGCAATAGCCATAGCAGTAATAATATTAAATTAAGAGGCAGAACTCTTTTAAACAGTTTTATTGAGATAAGAATCACATGGTTTTAAGCATATTCAGAGTTCTACGACCATCACTATAATTCTAGGACATTTTTATCACCCCCAAAAGATCCTTTACCCATTAACAATCACTCCTCATTTCTCCCTAACCTCTCCCAGCCCTAGGCAACCACTAAGTTACTTTCTGTCTCTATAGATCTGCCTATTCTGGGCATTTCATATAAATAGAATCATATCATATGTGGTCTTTTGTGAATGGCTTTCTTTCACTTAGTTTAACATTTTCGAGGTTCATGTTATAGCATGTATCAGTAGTCCATTCTTTTTTATGGCTGAAAAATATTCTGTTGTACGGATATGCCACATTTGATTTATTCTTTCATCAGTTGATAGACATTTGGGTTGTTTCCACTTTTTGCCTATTATGAATAATGTTGGTATGAACATACATGTCTATGTCTAAACTTTTTTGGACCTACCAACCTGTTTTTCCAAAGTGACTGCACCATTTTACATTCCTACTAGGAGTTTATGAGGGTTCTCTCTTCTCCACATTGTCACCAATACTTGTTATTATCTGTATATTTGGTTATACCTATCCTGGTGGATGTGAAGTGGTATTTCATTGTGGTTTTGATTGCATTTTCCTGGTGGGTAATGATGTTGAGCATTCTTTGTTTTGTCCTTTTGGCCATTAGTTTATCTTCTTTGGAGAGTTGTCAATTTAAGTTTCTTTTTTTTTTTTCAAGATGTGATTTTTAATACATTAGTTATATAAAGGTACAGTCTTTCCCTTCCTATTTAAAAAGTATTTAAATAGGAAAATAGTATTTCCTTGAAAAATTGTACTTTTTTTCTAAGTATCTTGTGTTCCTTTTTTAAAAATTATTTTTTTCATCATGATGAGTGTATTCTTTAATACCCATCACCTATTTTACCCATCCCCCTACCCACCTCCCCTCTCATAACTATTAGTTTTGTATAGTGAAGAGTCTGTTTCTTGGTTTGTCTCTCTCTCTCTCTTCTTTTTCCTTGTTTTGTTTCTTAAATTCCACACATAAGTGAGATCATATGTTATTTGTCTTTCTCTGACTTATTTCGTTTAGTAGTATACTCCCTAGCTCTATCCATGTTGTTGGAAATGGCAAGTTTTCACCGTTTTATGGCTGAATAATAGTCCATTGTGTATGTGTATGTATTGTGTATGTGTGTGTGTGTGTGTATACACCACCTCTTCTTTATCCATTCAGCTATCAGTGGACACTTGGACTGTTTCCATAGATTTGCTATTGTAAATAATACTACAATAAACAGAGGGGTGTGTGTATCCCTTTGAATTAGTGTTTTTGTACTTTTTGGGTAAATACCCAGTAGTGTGATTCCTGGATCATAGAGTGGTTCCATTTTTAGTTTTTTTTTGAGGAACCTCCTTACTGTTTTCCACAGTAGCTGCATTCCCACTAACAGTGCAGGAGGGTTCCTTTTTCCGCATATCCTCACCAACACTTGTTTCTTGTGTTTTTGATTTCAGCCATTCTGACAGGGGTCAGGTGATATCTCACTGAAGTTTTGATTTGCATTTCCCTGATGATGAGTGATGTTGAACATCTTTTCATGTGTCTGTTGGCTCTCTGTCTTCGTTGGAGAAATGTCTCTTTGTGTCTTCTGCCCATTTTTTAATTGGATTATTTGTTTTTTGATGTTGAATTGTATAAATTCTTTATATATTTTGGATACTAACCCTTTATTGGTATGTCATTTGCAAATTTATGTTGAGGTATGTTCCCTCTAGACCTACTTTGCAGATGGTTTTTCTCATGAATGGATGTTGTACTTTGTAGAATGCTATTTCTGCATCTATTGAAATGATCCTATGGTTTTTGTCCTTTCTCTTATTGATGTGATGTATCATTTTGATTGTTTTGCAAATAATTGAACTACCCTGGCAACCCAGGAATAGATCCCACTTGATTGTGGTGTATGATTTTCTTAATGTATTGTTGGATTTGCTTTGCTAATATTTTGTTGAGGGTTTTTGCATCTATATTCATGAGAAATATTGGCCTGTAATTCTCTTTTTTGGTGGTGTTTATCTTGTTTTGGTATCAGGATAATGCTGGCCTCATAGAATGAATTTGGAAGTTTTCCTTCCTCTTCTATTTTTTTGGAATAGTTTGAGAAGAATAGGTATTAACTCTTCTTTAAATGTTTGGTAGAATTCGCTTGTGAAGCCATCTGGTCCTGGACTTTTGTTTTTGGGAGTTTTTTGATTAGTGATTCAATTTCATGTGGTAATTATTGTGTTCAAAATTTCTATTTCTTCCTGCTTTAGTTTTGGTAGGTTATATGTTTCTAGGAATTTATTCATTTCCACTAAGTTGTGCAGTTTGTTGGCATATAGGTTTTCATAATATTCTGTAAAAATTGTATTTCTGTGGTGGTGTTATTTCTCCTCTTTCTTTAGTGATTTTGTTTATTTGGGTCCTCTCTCTCTTTTGATGAGTCTGGCTAGAGGTTTATCAATTTTGTTGGTCTTTTCGAAGAACCAGCTTCTGGTTTCATTGATCTGTTCTATTATTTTTTTTAGTTTCTATATCATTTATTTCTCTTCTAATCTTTATTATTTCCTTCCTTTTGCTGGGTTTGAGTTTTGTCTTCTTTTTCTAGCTCCTTAATCGTTTGTTATTTTTAAATTGGATTATTTGCCTTTTTATTATTGAGTTGTAAGAGAGTACATGGAACTTTTAAAACTTCCACATAATATCCTTGTAAGGCTTATTTATTGTGCTTCATCGTTAATTTCCTGAATGGTTTAATTCCTTGGGAAAAAAGGTAGTTTTTTAAGAAAATCTCTTGGACAACAGTATATAATAATGTTTTCTTTATTTTAAATCATTACATCTTTTTGTGTGTGTTTGTTTATAATTTGTGCTTGTTTGTTTTAAAACTATTTTGGAATAATTTTTGATTTATGAAAAGGTTGCAAAGGCAATACAGAGTTTCTGTATACCCCTCATTTCCCCTCTAATGTTAACATCTTATATAACCATGGTACATTTGTCAAGACTAAGAGATTAATGCTGGTATATTACTGTTAACTCCAGACTTTATTTGGATATAGTTTTTCTTTTCTTTTAATTTTTAATTTAATTTATTTATTTTTTACAATTTTTGTTTTTAATTAGGCTCCATGCCCAATGTGGGGCTTGAACTCACAACTCTGGGATCAAGAGTTGCATGCTCTACTGACTGAGCCAGCCAGGCACCCCTGATACTAGTTTTCTACTAAAGTTCTTTTCCCTTCTAGAATCTTATCCAGGATACCTTGTTGCTTTTAGCATGATATTGTTTTTAATGATAGTTTTTTCCCCATTTATGCCATTTATACATGTAACTCACATAAAACTTAGACAGTTTTTATTTTATAATTTTCTCTGATTATAACTTTAGTATTTATTTATTATCCGACATTTACCTGTACTTTAATTTTTCATACACTCATAAGTGATATTTAGAAGTAGAGTTGTGGAGAACCTGGGTGCCTCAGTCGGTTAAGCATCCAATTCTTGATTTTGGCTCGGGTTGTGATCTCAGGGTTCTGGGATCAAGCCCTCCATTGGGCTCCGAGCTGGGTGTGGAGCCTACTTGGGATTCTCTCTCTCCCTCTCCCACTGCCCCTCCCCCTCTAAAAAAAAAGAAGTAGAGTTGTGAGTAAAATTAGCACATATCTATGATTTTCATTATGGAAACAAGATCAGATTTTTCAAATTTCAAGAGAATACTTAATACTGTTATAAAAAGTGATTTGTCATTTTCTATTTGTGTTTTTCAGCGAAAGAAGCATTTGAGAAGAAGGTGTCTCCTATAATAATAGACAATACAAACCTACAGGCATGGGAAATGAAGCCATATATTTCTTTGGTTTGTACCATAAATTGTCATAAGTCTATAGTAGTAAGTTTGAAATTGTTGGTGGATGTTAATTACACAACTGAATCTCAAGCAAACAGTCCTCGGACTGTCTGTAACTGAGCTTTCTCTGGTTGTAAGCGAAATGAGAAAAATAGGAATAGTTTTTGCATAAAGCTAAATTTAATCAGTTTTCAAATTCTTAGTTTTTAAATCCTGTGATTATTTCATTTTTGATGTCTTTTATAAAAAAGTAGTGGTATTAAGTTATAATTTTATGTTTGTGTGTATATAGATAATAAATTATAATTTTATGTTTACGTTGGTGTATATATATATGTGTGTGCGTGTGTGTGTATTAATATGTATACATACAAAATATTTTTCCTTACTGCTTTTACTTGGTGGAATCAAAATTGGTGGTCCTTTGTTAGTGACCAAATTTCTTTTGATTTTGCTCTTCTGATAAATTCAGACTTTTATAAATTCAACTCTTTTCAGTTCTTCAAATTTGCCAGATTCTTTTCTTTTTTTTGCCCAGCTTTGATGTCACCTTTTTCAGGAAGTTAGCATTAACTTACTAAAAAGCTGAGTGGAGGGGCGCCTGGGTGGCTCAGTCGTTAAGTGTCTGCCTTTGGCTCAGGTCATGATCCCAGGGTCCTGGGATTGAGCCCCACATCGGGCTCCAAGCTCTGTGGGAAGCCTGCCTCTCCCTCTCCCTCTGCTTGTGTTCCCTCTCTCGTTGTGTGTGTCTCTCTCTCTCTGTCAAATGAAAAAAAAAAAAAACTTAAAAAGAACTTTAAAAAAAAAAAAAAAGCTGAGTGGAGTACTCTTTATGTTTTCATGGTACCCTGGCTTACTTCTGTGATACCATTAAGCACGCTGCTTTTATCAGTAGGCCATGGGTTGGCTAGCTTTTTTCTATAAAGTGCCAGGTAGTAAATATTTTAGGTTTTTGGGGGCCACATACAGTCTCTGTTGTTTTATCTTTTTTTTTTTTCTTTTCTTTTTAAATGACCCTTTAAAGATATAAAAACTATCCTTAGTTCCTAGGCTGTACAAATACTGGCTGATGGTCTAAATTTGGCTGTAAGCTATCTATATATTCTTGAGGATAGATTGTTGTTTTATTCATCATTGAATCTTCAGGGTGGCATATAGTAAAGATATATTTGTTAGGTTAAAATGGTGAATGAATGAAGCTTTTGTGATTATTGGGTATTGTTTATTCCCCCACTGTTAGCACACACGTCTGGCACGTTAAAGCTCAATTTATGTTTCTTCAGTTAATGAATGTTGTACTTCTTGAATGTCCTCAGCATATCCAGCCTGTACCTCCTTTGCTATGTGTTGTGCACTTGTACTATTTTGAAGGTGTGACTCTTCATTTTTCTGAAGAAAATTAATGTCCTTTGAGAGCAAATGAGATTTTACTTCTGTGCAGGTGCAGTAAAGGGAACAGACTCAATTTTAGTATATTGGGAACTGAAATTCAGTTTGCTTTCTGGCCTCAGGAGTTACTAATTTCTAGCCTAATGTATTTGTCATGGGGAATGCTTTCCCACTTAACTTACTTGACTTCTCTGTATGTTTTCTTTAGCTTCCTATTGTCATATTAAGAAATTCTTTAACACTCATTTTCCTATGGAGAAAATAAAAAAGCCTCTGCATTACTGTGTTACTGATTTTCATTTAGCCTTCAGGCTTCCATAGTATTTTTCTTTCCTTTTTTTTCCTTACATAATAATTGAAATTATAAAGCTTTTTTCCCAGTATTGATTCCTTGGCTCTTCCCAACTCTACTTAGAAGTATAAAGGACTGCTGCTTATCATAGGTTGCCAAATTCACTTTTTCTTCAAAAACGAGTAGATACAGCAATTACTGTAGAGAAGAGGATCACTTTTTGCTCCTTTTGGTAGCAAGATAATGAGAGCTGTGGGGGAGTGGAATAGGTTGGAGATAACAATCTATTACTGTTGTGACTGTCATTTACAGAAGTAGTTAAGTAGTGAGTTGGGGATAAGTAGCAAGCAGTCAGGTATGCTTAGTGGCATCTGGCAAAACTTACTACTTTAAATATATATATAGTTTCCCTTGTGAGTTATCATATAGCTTAACATAAATAAGAATCCTCCCAAGTAATATAACATTATTAAGATTTGCCTATTGATATGGGAGTTGAAAAAGTCTTTAAATTCATAGTCTCTTTTTTTCCCTCTGTGTGTGTATATTCATTTAAAATTAATTTGATCCTAAGAGCTATAGGACAGTCCCTTTAGGTAATTAGAGACCAGAGCTGTTGCCAGCCCCTGAATAAAGTATATAAAATTTGGTACTGAGGTGAGGAGATGGAAGTGAGTAGACTCATTACAGGGTATTCTGTCACTTCTTACCTAGGTTGATTTTGGGACTTTTCTGTCAGAATGACAGAAAATATCAGTGGGTACTTTGTTTGCATCTTGTCATAAAACTGAGGGGATCAGTAGTGAGAGATGAGGTCAGAGATGTAATGGTGGTTGGGGAGATGGTAGGGCAGATTATATAAGGGCTCATAGATCACTGTAAGAATTTCAGATTTTACCTTGAGTGACATGAAAGATGTATTAATCTGCTCAGGCTGCCACAAGATACCACAGACTGGGTGTCTTAAACAAGTTTATTTTCTCACAGTTTTGGAGGCTTGCAGTCCCAGGTCAAGGTCTGGCAGGGTTGGTTTCTGGGTGAGAGTTGTTTTCCTGGCTTGCAGGTGGCTGCCTTCTTGCCATGTTCTCTTATGGTATATAAGGAGTTCTCTGGTGTCTCTTCTTATTTGCATACTAATTCTGTCAGATTGGAGCCTTACCCTTATGTTCTCATTTAACCTTAATTACCTCCATAAAGGCCTTATCTCTAAACACAGTCATATGGTGGGAGTGGGATTTCAACATAATGGGGTTTGAAGGGACATAGACATTCAGTCCGTAACAGGGTTTTGAGCAGAGTAGTGACATGATCCGACTGTTAACGGGATTGCTGTAGCACAATGTTGAGAATAGACTTGGGGTAAGGGCAGGGGCGGGGGTGGCAAGTGTGGAAGCAGGGAGATTGGAGGACTATAGTGGTAATTAAAGGAAGAGATCATATGGCTTAGACCAACATGGTGGCAGTGAAGGTCACAGTGAGTACTGATTAGATTCTGGATATATTTTGAAAGTAGAGCCAACTGAATTTCTTATTGGATTGATAATGGATGTGAAAGAAAGAGGAGTTCAGTGTGACATCAAGGTTGGTTTTTGGCCTGTGTAATTAGAGGTTGTCAGGAGCTGAGAATGATGGAGAAGGGTTCAGATAAAATAGTTTTGTGGTGGGTGTCGGGTAATGGATTTCAAAAGTTTAGGTTTGAATATGTTAAGTTTGTTGAATAGGTAGTTGGATCTATGAGTTTGGAGTTCAGGAGTGAATTCTGAGCTAAAGATATGTATCTTGAGAGTCATTACCGTATGGTAATGGTGATACTCAAAGCCAAGGAATGGAATGATATTACCAAAGAAGTGAGTATGAACAAGAGTAGAGGACCAAAAAAAAAGAGTAGAGGACCAAGCGCTGTGAATTGTGTAAGACTGTTAAATCACAGACCTGTACCTCTGAAACAAATAATATATTATATGTTAAAAAAAAAAAAAAGAAGAAGATAGCAGGAGGTGAAGAATGAAGGGGGGGAGTCGGTGGGGGAGACAAACCATGAGAGACTATGGACTCTGAAAAACAAACTGAGGGTTCTAGAGGGGAGGGGCGTGGGAGGATGGATTAGCCTGGTGATGGGTATTAAAGAGGGCACGTTCTGCATGGAGCACTGGGTGTTATACACAAACAATGAATCATGGAACACTACATCTAAAACTAATGATGTAATGTATGGTGATTAACATAACAACAAAAAAAAGAGTAGAGGACCAAGGACTAAGTGAAGGTCTAAGTGGGAAGAGGTCTGGGCAAAAAAGGACTAGCAAAAAAGAGTGAGAACACTCTTCCAGTGGGGCAGGAGGAAAACCAAGAGGGTAGAAAGAAAGTGTTAGGAGAGGGAGTGATGAACTATGACAAATGCTGCTGAGAGTCAAGGAAGAGAGGACTGAGAATTAGCTATAGCATTTTTCAGTGTGGAAGTAATTTGTGGTCTTGATGGGCAGTTTCAATGGGGGTAGTCGATTGGAGTGGGTTTAAGAGAGGTGAGGAGAGGAATTGGAGACAGAGTGTAGTAATTATTTTGAGGCATTTTCCTGCAAAGGGGAGTAGGAAAATGGGGAGATCGCTAGCAGGGGAAAGGGGATTAAGAGTAAAATGGGAGAAATAACTGACTGTGATGAGACTGATTCAAGGTGGGGGGGGCGGTTAATGCTACCTCAAAGAGAGGGGTGAATTGCTAAACTCAGTTATCCTTGAGGTAGAGAGAGGAGATGGATCTAGTATACAAGTGTAGGGCATGGCTTTTAGATTATAGCCATGTTAGAGTTTTTGAAAAATAGAGTGAGTTACTAAAAGTAATACATGTATAATAAATAGTCAAATTATAAAAAAGAATGCTGAAAAGTCCTACTCCCTTGAAGTAGAGGCTTTTAATAATATATTTGAGAATCTTTCTAGAAGTTTTCTATACATGAAAAATGTGTGAATAATTCTTTTTTACACAAGTGAAAATTCTGTATCTTACTTTCCTTACAGTTTGTATTGGGACCTTTTCTCATTAACACATGCAGCATTTTTAAAATTGCTGTATTTACATTGTATGGCTGTACCTTCATTTATTTAGCCAGTTGCATATTAATAGTCACTGTGTTGTCTTCTTTTGTTATTACAAATAATGGTGAACTGGATAACTTGTATGTGTATGTGTGTGTTTGCAGTCTTATGTAATTATTTATTAGTAGCATAACTTTCTGGAAATGAATTGCTGGGTCAAAGAGATTGTACCTTTTGCCAGTTTAACAAACTCATCACAATTAGATAATCTTTTAGGTTTAAAATTTTAACATGCTATGAATTTGGAAACAATGCATTTAATTTCATGGAAGTAGTATTTTAAAATACATTTGTCTTTTTTGTATGTAGTCTCAAAAACATAAATATAAAGTCCTTTTCCGGGAACCGGACACATGGTGGAAGTTCAAACCAAAGGAACTTGCAAGGTAAAATTGAGAGACTATTTAACATGTTATTAATTTATGGCAGTGATAGAAAGTCCATCTAGATTTTTTTCTCCCTACAAATAATGAATGAAACAAAATGGATTAGGTTGCAGCTTTGATAACAAATTTTGTATTTCCTGTAGACCTTTTTTCAGTTTATGAAGAGTTTGTATCTTTTTATTCCTAATACTGAGTTAATTAACAGAAATATTCCAGTTGTCTTATATAGTCAGTACTTTATTACTTATTAGCAGTATAATGTCAATATCTGAAATTAGAACAGATCCTGGGGTTTGGTGTACCTGAACCATGTGCTACTGGGAGGAACCAATCATTGTAGCTGCCTAATGACTAAGAATACTGAAAGGAAGTGAAGGAAGTATGGGTAGAAAAGGTAGCAAATGTCTAGCTATGCAGTTTTTGCACTACCCTCCCCTCTCCTTGCCCTTCTCCCAAAGGTTTTACTTTTTTACTTGATTGTTTGACTTAAATTAAAATGTTACTTAGGACATGGACACATAATGTATTTTGCTTTGTGTTCTGTATTCCCTTAGAGATAACCCTAACTTGATTTTGGTCAGGGTATTTTCTTCTTGGTCATTTTAACTAATTTCTATACTAACTGAAGGACAACCTAATTTTAGTATATTCATAATGTTGTGCAACCATCACCACTATCTAATTAGTGCACACTTCCATCACCTCAAAAGAAACCCTATACCTGCTATTGGTCACTCCCAATTCTCCCTTTCCTTTGGCAACTGCTAATTTGCTTTTCTGTCTCTATGAATTTGCCTATTCTAGTCATTGCATATAAATGGAATCATACAATTTGTGGCCTTTTGTGTCTGGCACCTTTCACTTAGCATCATGTTTCAAGGTTCATCCATGTTGTAGCATGTATCAGTACTTCATTCCTTTTTATATGTTTTTGGTACATTATAGATTTGGTTTTCTAGTATTTTGCTTAGGATTTTTGCATCTGTATAAATGAGAGAGGTTGATCAATAATTTTTTCTTCCTTGCCCTTTCTTGCCTGGCTTTGGTATCATGATTTTAGGTTGATAAAATTAATTGGAAAATATTTCTTCTTTTTCTCTTTTCTGAGTTTATGTAAGTTTGAGTGTTTGATAGAATTTACTTATGAAACTTGTGGACCTGCTGTTTTCTTTGTGAGAAGTTTCAGTTAGAATTTGTCCATTACACTAAAGTTTCCAAATTTATTAAGACTTTATTAAGACAATTATAGTATTCTCTTACCATTTACATCTGTGTTGCATCCATACTTAAGTTCCCCTTTTCAATCTGGGTATGTTTATATGTATCTTCCTTCTTTTTTTCTTATTCTCACCAGAGATCAGATTTTTTATTAGCCTTTTCAAATAAACATCTCTTTGCTCATCTGATCTTTCTATTTTAAGTTTGTTTTATGTTCATTTCTGCTTCTCTTTTATTCTACTTTCTCTGCTTTTTAAAAAATCTATTTTGCTTTGTTTATTCTGTTATTTTTATAAGGTTTCACCTGAAGGTTTAGGTTATTTTCTTATATGAGCATTTGATGCTATAAATTTCCTTAGGAAATTAGATGCTCCTAGAATTTTAATATATAATATTAATATATAATGCTTTCTTTTTATCATTTATCCTCTAATTTGTATTATGATTAATTTTACTTTTTAAGCATTGGGTTATTTAAAACCATGTTTTTAAGTTTGTGAACAGATGGTTTTTAAATTTCTTTTTTAAGAAATTCATTTTCAACTTAACTGTAGTAGATAAGATTGTGCCATTTATGTGATACTAATTCTCTGATATTTTAAAAGATGCGTTTTTATGGCCTAGTTCATTGTTTTTTATAAATGTTTCATGTTTGCTTGATAAAAATGTATACTGGTTATAGTATGTTAATATATTATTAAGTCATGCTTATTCTATTGCTCACATCTTCTGTAGCTTTACTCTTTAAAAAAATGCTTGATGGATTAATGTTTTAAGAGAGGAATGAGGAAATCTATGTGAGAGGGATGTGTTGAAATCTCCCTTTATTATGTTGAATATGTCCAAGTCTCTTCTTATAAATCTGCCTATTTTCACTTTATGAATTCTGAGGATATTTTTTGATGTGCTTTTATAGCTTAAAGTTTTTGTATCTGTCTGATTTAACCTTTTATCCTTGTCAAGTGATTTTCTTTTATCCTTAATTTTAATTTTTGTTATAAAGTCTAATTTGTCTAATATTAATAGAACTACACCAACTTCCTTTTAGGATTTGAGTGTTATTTCTTTTTCCATATTTTTACTTTTGACTTTCCTGTGTCTTTACATTTAGATGTATCTCTTATAACCAGTATGACTGGGTTTTGAAAAATCCTCTCTGTCCATCTTTGGCTTTTCATTCTTAAGCTTAATTCTTTTATGGTTATTTTGGTTATTCATGTAATTAGCCTTGTTTCTTACTGTCTTCCCTCTGTGCACTGTCTCTTTATTTCACCTTTCCTGCGATTGTTTTTCTCTTATCACAGAAAATTATATATTTGATTTTTTCCCCCCTTTTCATCATGCCATATTTTGGATTTTTTTCACTGAATGCAGATTTTCTTATTTACTTTTTCCTTCTCTTTTAATTTGGAAATGATATACACTATTTTTATCCTTTTAGTGGTTACATTAAAACTTTGATCATGCAAACTTTAAATTTAAAGTCAAACCGTTTTGTTAGCCTTCCTTCTCGCAAATATAAGGACTTTAAAACATTTTAACTCTGATATTTATCTCCCTTCTGACTTACATGCTATGATTGTCCAGAATGTACAGGCACTGTGTGTTTTCACTCATACAGTTATTGTTGTGCTTAATTTTTCTTTCATCGTAGATATTTCATCTGGGAATTTCCTTCTGTCTGACATTCATCTTTTAGGATTTTCTTTACAGTGTAGTTCTGCTTCATGTCAAACTCTTTTTTTTTTTTTAAATCTGAAAATTCTTTTATTGCCTTCATTCTTGTAAGATACTTTCACTGGGTATATATATTCTAGATTGACAGTTTCTGTTATTGAAGATAACATTTAATTATTTTTTGACTTCCATTATTGTTAAGGCAGCTGTAATTCTAATACTTGGTTTCTTTATAGATAATTAGTTTTTTTCCCTTTAGTTTCTGGTTGCTTTTAATATCATCTATCTTTGGTGAATGACAATTTCAGTACCATGTTTCTAGTGGATTTCTTAATATGTATCTTGTTTGGGATTTGTTGGGCTTCTTGGATTAGGGGACATCAATGATGTCTTTGATCAGTTCTGGAAAATCCTTAGCCATTTTTCTTTAAATTGCTTCTGTCCCATGTACTCTCTTTCTGGGACTTGGATTAGATGTATACTACCTTTTTGCTCTGTCCTCTATGTCTGTATCTCTTAACTTCTCTTTCATATTTTCTATCTCTTTGCTTCTCTGTGATCTGAAACCAGACAAGATTGAGGTAGGTAAATATGAAAGCCAGATTTGCCCAGGTGGCAAATACTGATATTAGCCCTGGGATCCAGACACTAAGCCTTGGATCCTTGCTCAAGATAGGAATGTTGCAAACTAGATGTTTTCATTATGACAAGATCCTTGAGGGACGAAAGCATATCATCTGGCCTCCTGGCAGATGCAAATCCAGATGTTGTATGAAGGAAAGCACCCCAGGTTAAGGCCTAAGGATTCTCATATATTAGGTTCAACTAAATATGAGTTCATAAAAACACACAAATAAGCTACCATGAGTGAAAGCACAAATATGACAAATTTCATATTTGGACATCCAGAGACTTCATATACCAGGAATTTTTTTTCTTTGCTTGAATTTAAAATGTATTAAAATATATGTTTGGTTTAATTGACTTGGGATCTAGTTTTATTGTAATAGGAGAGCCCTTTGGACATCTAATCTGCCATAGTGGCATAAGTAGAAGATTGTAGTGGAATTTTTTTACTTACTAGTTAATAGTCTTGAAGTAATGGTCATATTCTTATGAAATGTTTTTTTGCAGAGCTTGAGAATAGCTTCTTTTAAAGTTATTAGGATCTGGTTTTTTCTGAGTTGATAAATGATATTTGGAAAAGATTGTATGGAATGATTAAAAAATGGTAATTTAAGACATCCTGAATAAGATGAAATTAGAATCTAACAGTATATATTGTGTCATAATAAACCAGCTTAGATATTTTTACGTATTAGAAATAATATTATTTTTCTTGACATTTTATGTTTCAATTTAAAAAAAAACTTAATTACCAATATTCCCTCTACCCTTTTCTCCCCTGGAATTTTTAGGCGTAATATACATGGGGTAAGCAAAGAAAAAATAACAAGAATGTTGGAACATTATCAGCGTTTTGTTTCAGTGCCAATAATCATGAGTTCTTCAGTTCCAGAGAAAAGTGAACGTATTGAGTTGTGTGTCTATTCTTGTGAGGACACCAGTACTAGGTAGGTTAAAGTCCCTGAATACACAAATTCAATTTGAAATATAATTTAAAAAGAATAATTTTGGAGCTTGTGAAATCACTGCCAAATAACTTTAAAAATAAAAGTAGACGTTTATTATTTGTAGGGTTTAGATATAGTCTTACCTGAAGCAAGATGTATATGGTTAGCAAGAGAAGTGAAGTTATATATGCAATGACATGGGAGTTTTTTCATTGTCCTCAGGGTTTTGTGGCTCCATGTTTATACTGTGAATACTCCTGCCTTTTTTATGTAACTGCCCGCTATTCCAGTATTTATCTGTTATTGCCTGTCATTATTTTGCATCACTTCTTAATTTCTTTAGGTATTTGTAAAAATACTCTTTCAAGTTAGTATTATAAAAATTAATTATTAATGGTATACCTTGACTGAGTAATACAAGTCATAGCCTTTTGAGAGTTTGTAGTCCAGCATAGTACTGATTCTATTAAACATTTAGGACATAGAAACAGTTGAATAGATGGGTGAGTTAAAGAATAACCTTAAATATAGATAGAGGTCTAAATTGCCCACACTTTCTGATGATAAGGAATGGTGAGGCTCTATTAAAAAGGGGTTGGGAAGAGAAAATTCATAAATGCTCTTTTATTGAGGAGTCATGTTGCAAAGTGGTTTAGAGCATGGGCCCCTGAGCTGTGTTTCCTGGCTTGAAATCCCAAGGCTTTGTAATCTTTGACAAATTATAGAATCTCTCTATACTTCAGCTCTTCATTTCTAAAATGGCAGTAATAACACTTTGCTCAAAAGATCTCAGCAACGTAATAGTTATCAAACTTTTTAATCTTTGCTATTTTGATTTATAAAAAATGGCTCCTCCTATTAAAAGTTGAGCATATTTTTATATTAAAAAAAAAAAGAAAACTCAGTGTTAGATGTGATTTCATTTAGGAAGGCTTCATGGGAGAGTTGGGACTTTGAGAGCTCCTGGAATAAAGGAAGAAAGGAAGGGGCACCTGGGTGGCTCAGTTGGTTAATCATCCGATTCTTCATTTCCACTCAGATCCTGATCCCAGGTTGTGAGATGGAGCCTCAGGCTCTGCGCTCAGCTGGGAGTCTGCTTGAGGATTCCCTCTGTCCCTCTCCCTCCGCCCCTCCCTCCCCCTCTAAGAAGAAAGAAAGGAAGGAAGATGAGTAGATAAATTGACTAAGGAGAAAAACACTGAAGTTGAAAGTGTAATGATTAGGCAAAAGTGCTCTAAGTCTGAAATTAACATTGAGGATGATTTTAAGAAATTTAATAGGAGACATTTCAAATGACAGCTCTCCTCCCTTTCTCTCATTTCTTTTAGTTGTGCAAATCATGTTGACTCTTTGTGACTTTGTAAATGAAGCTTAAGCCTAATCCTCGGTAGCAAATGACAGGTGTTATAGAAGCAGACCGCTTTTCACATATATTAAGCTAAAATAGTTCTGAAAGAAGCCAGGGAGGTGGTGTCCTCTTCTGGGAACAAATTTAGAATCGTATCTTTAATATTTAATGCATATGAACACCTTAACTGAAAATCTCATGTTCACTATTCAATTCGAAAAAAGTTTGAGTGCTTCCTATTTGCCAAGCATTGTGTTAGGTGTTGGGGTTACAATAAAGGGATGTATTCACAATGTACTAGAGAAAGATCAAGATGAGCTTTTATAATTTTAATGTAGTTCATTTATAGAAGTTTTAGAATAAATGTTAAGTGCCTTGTCTTTCAGTTGAATGCTGCTTTAATTTAAATCATAATGTTAATGGCAACATTAAGAGACTTCCTTATAATACTTTAAAAAAATCTTACAGCCCAAGAGACAATGAAGATATTACCTCTGAAAAAGAAGAAAATGTTTTATCCTCATCTTTGAAGCACCTAGAGTTAACTGAAGAGAAGAAACTTGAAGTGACCAAAGAAACTATATTACTTGAGAATGTTACATATCTCTCTAATGCAGGTTTAAATGAAGGAAGAAAAGAAATAAGTGCTATGAATCCTAACATTCAGAGTGCTTTCATTCAGGGAGTTTCAGACATGTATTTTTCTGATTCTGAAAGCAAAGTACAGGCAAAAGAAAAAGGTAAAAAAGAAGAGCAAGTAGACCTGGCTTCTGAAAAAGAGTATAGTAAAACTGATGCAGATAGTGTTGTTGAGAGAGTGTCGCCGAGTATTTGCTATGGTGAATATAATCAAGAAGACTATGATCTTTCAAATACTATACCATTTCATAATGAAAAATCTTCACCGGGTGGAACATTGGAAGAAAGAGCCACAGTAAGGAAAAAAACCTTTGGAAAACAAAAAAGCAAGTCAACTTTGGAAAAGTTCCCGACGAGACATGAGCTATCAAATTTTGTTGGTGACTGGCCAGTTGATAAGACTATTGGTCAGAGGACAAAAAGGAACCGAAAAACTGAAAAAGCTTCATCTGGTCAAAGTGACAAAAAATATAATCGCCTTCAGTCATGCAAAGGATTAGATAATACTCTATCTGTGAATATAGATCATATCCAGCAACGAGAATCTCCGCATGAAAGTACAGAGGATGACAAGAAGTCACAGTATGATGATGCTTCAGAATCTTTCAATAGCTGTCAATATGATACGTATAAAAATACTGAAAAACAGTCATTCAGCATTGTGGGTGACTGGCCTTCGTCTGATTCCTTAGCTCAGAGAGAGCACAGATCAAGAATGCCGAAGGATGGTTTAAAGGAACCCAATCTAGAATTTGGAACTAAAGACAGTATGAACGAAATATCCTTCTACACAGCACATGAGACCTGTTGTTGGGGCACAAGCCCTGAAGAACTGAAAACCCTGGGTAGTTCCACTCTAGGAAATTCTGAAACGCTACCCAATGAAATGACCTGTGAGAATAAGACTTGTCCAAGTAAAAAGATTCATAGACAGCACACATTATCTCTTACTTTTACCAATAGTAGGCCAACTATTCCTGGAGTAGTAGGACCACAAACTTTAGCTGAATTTCCAGAAGGAAAATCTAAAAAAGTCCCTAGAATAGAAGAAGGCATGTGTACCCAGACTGAACCACAGGATTTTGCTCTCTTATGGAAAATAGAAAAGAATAAAATTAGTGTTTCAGATTCTGTGAGAGTACTAACAGGACGGTTAGATGGATTTAAACCAAAAGTTTTCAATATTAACACAGAATTAGATGTTCAAGAAACAATTCCATATAGGGTAATGTATGACAAAAGCACGTATGTTGAAGAAAGTGAGCTTACCAGTGCTGATGAATCTGAAAATCTTAACATTCTTTGTAAACTCTTTGGATCCTTTTCATTAGAAGCCCTAAAAGACTTATATGAGAGGTGTAACAAAGATATTATTTGGGCCACAAGCCTTTTGTTGGATTCTGAAACTAAATTATGCGAGGATACTGAATTTGAGAATATCCAAAAATCATATGATGAAGCACAAATTGGGCCATTTTCTCTGGGATTAAATTTGAAGGAAATTATTAGCCAAAGAGGAACCTTGGAGGATTCTAATTCTTCTGTGCCAGAATTTAGCCATGGCACTGCTGTCAGTAACACTAATGTACAGTCCACCTGTGATTCAGAAGAGAGAAACCCAGAGCAGGCAGAAATAAGAGCTATCACTACTGAAAAACCTGGATTAATAACGGGTTTATTTCCTAATGCCACTCTAGATCTAAAGAATACTAATGAAGTACTTCCCAGTAGCCAGGCAGAACTTCCAAGTCTGTGTAACATTAAGCAGTCTTTCCCAGGTACTCTAAAAGCTACTGTAGCTAAAGATGTGAATGAAATGGAGAAGAATCTAGAAGTCACAGAGATTGGAGACAGTATACATTCTTCTTTGAATTTGTCTGATACTTTAAACTCTGTATCGAGCACTTCAAATCTTGAATTAAATGAAGAAGTTGATTTAACCGACTCTCTTGAAATAAAGAAAAATGAAAATCTTCCAAAGGATTATGTGAAATTTCCAAACACTGAAGAATTTATGAATGAAGATGAACAGGAAATGGAAAAAATTCTAATGGCTGAGGGTACTTTGTCAGCTGGAGTTAATGAAGAAGATAAAACTGAGATATTGAATCCCATGCCAGTGATGGCCAAATCTCTGACCATAGACTGTCTGGAATTGGCATTACCGCCTGAGCTGGCTTTTCAGCTCAATGAATTATTTGGCCCTGTTGGTATTGATTCAGGTAAAGAAAAAATAGATTACGTGTATGTGTGTCTTTGTGTGAATAGAATACAGATTCAGGATTCTATCTTAATTTTAAAATTATGTCATATGTTAACTGAAATGTAAAAGTAATTTGTGTTGCCTACCTTATTTTTGACACATTCGTTTGTAGAGGATTTAAAAAAATGTAATTTAAAGAAATAGTATTTATATGGAGTTTGTGTTCATCCCATGCGTATATTGAAAGTTTTCTGTGGTATTTACTTCATACTTATTTGCACAGATGAACCTTTTTGAATCTGTAGTGCTACTCCAGATGTACTTAAGGCAAGATTAATTTCATAGAACACACTTCTTGAAAAGTCTTGACTAGTGGAAACGAATATATACGTTTAAACTAATGGACATGAATAACTTAAATATATGAAGCATTGTATAATTGCACCTGCCAGGAAGTGTGAAAACAGTGACATAGTACATAAACAAAAATATTCCAAGAGATTTAGAACTAAAAATATAGATTAGTAATTAATAATATAAATTAGTTTTATGATACATAAGGTGGTTGAGTATGTTTTCTGAAAATGTATGAGTAATGATTATATTTTCTTTTCTTTTTTCCCCCCTCCAAAGGGTCTCTAACAGTTGAGGATTGTGTTGTTCATATAGATCTGAATCTGGCTAAAGTGATTCATGAGAAATGGAAAGAATCTGTAATGGTTGGTAGGCTTTTTTTTTATGATGAGCTCCTTTTGTGTTCACCTTTGCTCTTAATAAAATCTGTTGTATGAAAGAATTCTATTGAATTTTGACTTTGAGAGAGAATGAACTTTTTCCAATAAACAGATAAGTGATATTTTTTCTCTTTCCAATGTTTTAGATTATTACCAGACTGGCCAAATTATATAACTGATGATGGAGCTCAATATGATTGTTGAATTTTTTTAAGAGAAAAATCATAAATAGTTTTTTATTCTCTAAAGACTTGCAGTGCTGACTGATTAAATTTCAAAAACAGTCTCAAAACAAAAAAAGCCTAAGAGCTCTATAAGTGGAAAAATATATTGATATAGTCATACTTCATAATCTTATCTAATTTTGTTTTACTTAGATTTAGCAAGAATGATTGATAGTTTTACAAGAAGTGATTTCTAGAGAAAAATAATATAATCTTATTTTCTAATGCACCCTCCTTTGCGAATCCCCTGTTCTGCATTTGTGTTTAGGAGCGACAAAGACAAGAAGAGGTATCCTGTGGCAAGTTTATGCGAGGTAAAGCACATACTTTTTACTTCTGATGTTCCTGTCATGATGTCAAAACTTGGTGTATGTGTATGAATTTTAACTCATTATTAAATGTACTTCCACAAAATATGTTACCCAAGAATTTTGATTTGCAAATAAAAATTCTTTTAAAATATTTAACATTTAATATTGACATAAAATAAAACTAGAAGAACTAAAAAGCGCCTATGATTAATTACTTTCATGAGTACAGTGGAACACCTTAGGTGTGCTCTAATACATATAACAAGGTGTTTCCTGTTTAAGATTTTGCTCTGAATGAAAGAAAACTTCTGGTTTGAGAGCAATAAAATGTTCATGTGTCTGATTGAGAGCATCGTTCAACTGTTAACTTGGTTATTCGAAATTTTTACTGATGTTAATTTTATTAGAGCACAAACGTCGGCCTGCTTTTGGAACATCTGCCAAATTGAAATATTTGATTCTAGAAGACTTTTTGGGTAGCATTGTCCTCAGTGATTAGTGCAGGGTGGCAGAGCTGTTAACGGGAGCCTCCTATTGTGCACATTTCCTTCAGATGCCTCTTGTGTCCACTCCACACCAGGACTCCAGGTTGAAGGTTCTTTGGGTATGCTTTAGTTGCAGCTTCAAGAACTAAAGCTATTTGAGAGCTAGAGGTACTGAAAGGGTATCAGAGTTATGGGGATGGCAGTATCTGCTGTCTTCACTCTCCGGGAGAGCTAAGGAGTATATCAAAATGTGCTGATACCGAGATGCTGAAATACTATACATTAAATCTCGTTACTGTGAACTCCTTAGAATGTTCAGTTTCTTCCTTATGTTGAATATCATTTGTTTAATATTTGTTGTGTGCCTCTATTGGGTTTATGGGTTTGCTAAAATATAGATCCTTTCAGTCCTTGGAGTGGCTGAGCAGAGCTGAGCAGAGCTGCTCTAGCTGGTTGCTTCCACCTGGCCAAAACTCCCTTTGTTTACCAGTGTATGTGTGCCGGTTTTTCTGTGTCCGTGCGATGTGAAAAAGAGTGGGAACCATTGAGTTGATTTGCAATGATACCCGGATCCTTGCTCATGTGAGATATTCCTACATTTATACATATTCTTGCTTGCAATTATGTGAAGATATATTTTGAAACTTCAGAGTTATATTTATAAGCTAGAAATAAAAAATCATGTTTCTTTGGTCCTTCTGAGGTAGTTGTAACAGAATGAGTAATGCTTAATTTGTTTATTGTTGAGGGCCTGATACTATTTATACTGCTTTTGTAGATCCTTCCCTGGTTGGGCACATTGGTCTCGAGAATCCTGAACAAAAATCATCTCAGAGAACAGGCAAAAAATTACTGAAGACTTTAGCAGCACCTGAAATGCTACCCTTATTGGATCATTGGAACACTCAAACTAAAAAAGTATCACTCAGAGAAATAATGTCAGAAGAAATTGCCTTACAGGAAAAACATGCTTTGGTATGAGATGGTATAACTATTAAGCTTTTGCCTCTGACTCTAGGTTGATTGTATGTTTACTCTGTGATTTTCATTTGATTCTGTATTTCCTAGTCTGGAATCTGTATTTAACTGATTGAAATTAATGTTAAAATTGAAACTGTTTCGAAGTTTGAAGCTGGAATTTTTTGCTTCTGGGAGATTAGTTGATATTCTATAACAATAAGCCAGTCTGTGTTAAACCATTATTTTAGATTTAATTTTGCAGGTGATTGAGCTGCATTTTTTTTTTTTTTACTTTTAGCATTTATTTCTATAATTTTTTAATTCTTGAAAAACATGAAAGATTTTTCATTTAAAGATAATTTTATTCATAAATTAGTAAAAAGAAATGTCTTTCTTGCTATTAAAGAAGTATCCAACCTCAAAACAGTTTTTTTTTTAAAGTAGGCTCCATGTACAGCGTGGAACCCAGCGTGGGGCTTGAACTCATGGCCCTGAGATCAAGACCTGAGCTGAGAACCAAGAGTGGGACATTAACCAACTGAGCCACCCAGGCGCCCCAAAACAGAGTTTTTTAGAGAAAAATTTAGAAACTTAAAAAAAATTAAGTACTCTTCTTTTTCTAACTTTTTAATCAAACATGTTCAAATAGAAACTTTATTTTGAACTTTATTTTTGTTTCTTATTCACCATATCAAATTTTATGAAGCCATAAGTGAATTTGGTTTCTTTTGCCTTTCTTAGCCTTTTTTTGAATTCTGAAAATTAGTATTAGAGAATTTCAGAAATCAAAAAGGGGAAGAACTTAGAGGTTATTTAGTCCAATTCTCAAAGAAAAGAAATAATTCTTAGATGGTGATCTTAAAACATTTTACTTTCTTTCTTACTCATTTGACTACCCAAAGGAGCACCTTTACATTTGGCTGAAATACATAGAATGGGGCATAGGAAGAATGATGGAATTCCTCCACCTTCATATTTATTTTCCCCAGTTATCTTGTTAATTAATTGGAAACATGCTACCATTTTTGCATGTTTACATAACCTAAGGAACCAATCTCTTTGGTAGGGTCTTATAATGTAGTGTTGTTTCAAATATCCTCATTTATATGTGTAATAAATTGGAGAAATGCATTTTCTTAAAAAAATAAGGAAATCTTAGAACTTACGCCCAAATGGTGTGACACCTTTTGTTGAACTGCCATTTTTTTTTTACTACTGAAACTTAACTTTGTGATTCTAATCTGCCTTTTAATCTCTCAGTATAATAGTGAACAGAGGAGTATCTTTGATTTCCCAACTTAATGCATTTTTTTTTTTCTATCAGTGATTTTTGCTTATCTTTCTGTGGGTTGGGTAATAGAAGCTGTACTTATTTTGTCCCAAGGATACTTCTTAGGTAGAACCTCAGTAAGAGAATTTCTTGATGCTTTCTTTTCACTCTTTGTCTCCAAAGGAGAAATACACTGTATTTTTTTAAGCAAAGTTATAAGATAAACATTAGGCATAATATATGAGTAGAATAATTCTAAGATGATTAAGGTCATGAGTTTTCAGTCATGAGACCTTAGAATTTGTAGTTTAGAAACTCTATGACCTGAGTTTTTTAGTAAGTTCAGATTATAATGTGTATCTTAAATAAAACATGAAATATTTTTAATTCTTGAGGTGGCTTGTTTCCATTACTCTTGTGATGTGTGATGTGTTTAGCTTTACCAGTCTTCTTTTACTGGTCAGATTATCACCTATTGTGGACTCTCTCTTATTGTTTGGTGTTGTAAATGACCTAGATACTAGGTGACCTAGGCTTCAAAAGCAATAACTGTTCTAGGGTTGTCCTAGATTATTGTAATTTTTATATTTTTGAGTCACCTTTGCAATTGTATAGGACGTTATTTTTCAAACATTAGCAGCTTCATAGCAAACAAAAATATTATGTACTTACATCACAGTGTCAACAAATTGTCTTAGAGTTAGAAATCAACTTTAAGAATGTTTACCATAATCCTAGGTTAGAATTTAAAAAGCACATTTTAGGAAAGTTCTTTAGTTTGGCAATTTCAACTGATCCCATTATGACTTACGAAAAAATAACAATCAGTGGCAGTTCTCATACAGTTATTTTGGAGTAAATATGTTTGTGAAAATTTTTAAAATTGTGAATTTTAAGATTTTCTCGTCAACCTGAATTTGCAACTCATTTGTACATTGTAGTTTCTGCCCATTGAGGAGAATATGTTTATGAGGACGTTGTTCACAGCATCACCCAGTGTCCCTTTTCTGAGGACCCATGGGAGAAATTTCTCTCAGGGCTCAGTGCCAGAAAAAGCTGTACTTCTCCTGAGCAACTGGTTTGTTTTTATTTTATGGACACTGAGAATCTTTGTTTCCCCCTTTGCTTTGGCCACTAAGAAGCTCAGAACTGAATTTGTGGCCCACCTTTAGCAATTGTACAGGATTTTATGGCATGCATTTATACACTAATGTTACCTGCTAGCTTTATCCTATAGTCTTCCTTTTATTTTCTCTACTCTGACTTCTTCATTTATTTATATCCTGTTTATATATCTATATTTTCATCTTCTTTTTTTATATAATACGACTGAACGTGCTGGGTGTGTATATGTGAGAGTATGTATATATTTATATACACTTGCACACATTATGTATATATGTGTGATTGTGTATGTATATAAATGAACAGCTTCAAATACTTTGCAAAAAATGGGATATAAATAAATAGTGCAAGAATACTTATATTACTAATTTCAGTCTTTAATCAGTGAAGAAAGTCTGTGATTGCTTTAAATGACTAATCTTTTTGCAACAAAATAACCATGCTTATGGATCAGCATAATTAGTTTTATAAATTCTGTCTGAAGGATGATTTTTGTCTCTTTTGTTTGTTTTAGAAAAGGGAGGCACTTATGTTTGAAAAAGATTGTGCCACTAAACTAAAGGAGAAGCAGCTCTTTAAGATATTTCCAGCCATTAACCAAAATTTTCTGATGGACATTTTCAAGGACCACAAGTAAGTGATAGGATTATCTGTAGGTTCTATTATGATGCCATTGAAAGTATATCATTTTAATTTTTCTGATAACAAGTCATATAGGCATATTATAAACCATTTAAGTGCAATGTACATAATATAGCAAGTGAGCAGGTTTTGGCAATTGGTTCATGGTCCACTAATGTGTATGTGCTTACATATGTATCTGTTTGCTTTTGTGTCTACATATAAATACATATTTCACCAAAAATAGGTTGTTTTATATACTGTTTTGTAGTTTTGTTGGTATTTATTTTTCTAGTCCATTCTTAGTAATTCGCTTTTTTTAAGTCCATAGAGTATTTCATAGTAATCATAAAGTGTTTTTTTAAAGATTTATATATTTATTTTCCATCCTAATGGCCATTTTTATTATAAAAATCCAGATATAAAATGTATTCTTCCAATCTTTCCAACTTTTCTTTTTTACAAAAACAAAAAAGGCACGTAAAAAAACCTTCCCTGTTGTCATTCCCATAGATGGATGTTTTCCCCCCCAAAAGTACTATAATTTGAACATGCTCCTCTTGATGGGCTTTTTGACTGCAAGAAAAATTGGAGACCATGTTGCCCACTAAGACTCCTTGAACATACATTTTTGCACACATGGATGAAGGCTATTGTACACTAGTTCCTAAAGTGAAATTGCTGGTTCAGAGTGCACATTGAAAATTTTTACAGCTAATATATATATATACATATTAGCTATATAGAGAGAGGCTTTCTGTATTAGTTAAATGTACTGATAGTGTAACCCACCCTGGGTATTAAGAATCTGTAAGATTTTTGCCATCCCAATGGGTAAAATAGTTCATTGTTGTTTAAATTTAAATTTTCTTTTTTTAAAATTAATTAATTAATTAATTTTTGAGAGAGAGCAAGAGAGCGAGCACAAGCAGGGGGAGTGGCAGAGGGAGAAGCAGACTCCCCACTGAGCAGGGAGCCCGATTTCGGGGCTCAATCTAGGACCCTGGGATCGTGACCTGAGCTGAAGCAGATGCTTAATCGACTGAGCCACCCAGGTGCCCTAAATTTTAATTTTCTTGATTACTAGGAAGGTTGAGCCTTTTTCATTATTTTTCTACTAAATACTTTTTGTCTGTTTTCTATTTGGTTCTTTGTATTTCTTTTGACATTTGTGAGAACTCACTATATATTATGTGTAGTTATCTTTGTTTCTATAGATTATTATTATTTTTCTACCCTGATACTTATCGCTTAACCTAGTATAGTCTCTTTGGGCATATGCATGTTTTAATTCATATGTTTTATCAGAAAATCATTTCCTTTATGGTTTCCAAGTTTAATGTCATTTTAGGAAGTGTGTCCTACCCCAATATTATAAAATTATTTTCTTCAGTATTTTTATTTTTTTATTTTATTTTTTGATTATTTATTTGAGACAGAGAGAGAGAAAGAGAACGAGTCAGGGGGAGGGGACAGAGGAAGAGGGAGAAGAAGACCAGCTGATGAGCAGGGAGCCTGACTTGGGGCTTGATCCCAAGACCCTGGGGTCATGACCTGAGCTGGAGGCAGATGCTTAACCGACTGAACCACCTAGACGTGCCTCATTTTCATTATTTTAAAAATAATCTCTAATCAGATTGATTTTATTTACCCAAAAATTTTTCATTTACCCAAAAATTTTTAATATGCTTTTTTTTTTTTTTGGAAGAGTGTTTAATTTTCTAAATGGTTTGATGGTTTTGGTGGTAGGTGGAGTGAGGACTATTGTTTATTTTATTTTGTTGTATTGAGGTATAAGAATGTGGCCTGAAGAGTTCTTTTTAGAATTTAAGATTTTTTTTGTGGTTTATACCTGATCAGTTTTAACAGATATTACACGAAAGTGCTTTTGAAAAAGAATATTCTCTGCTAAGTATGTAGAGTTCTAAACATGTCACTTAAATCAAGTTTTTAATGGTGTTATTCCAATAAACAATTTCCCTACTTATTTTTGCTATCTAACCGGCTGTTTTCTTAGAGTTACGTGTTAAAATCTCCCAAGGGGATGGGGATTAGGAGAGTGTCACTGGCATATGGCGGCAACTCTCTTTTATGGGGACCTGGCACAAGATGGCCTGATGTGAAACAACCCAGAGTTGTGGTTCCCTGGGCAAGGTAAGGGGGACTGAGTGAGTCCTTCCTGGGGATGCCCAGAGTGATGGGGGTCAGTCAGGCCCTTCAGGGTAGGTGGTCAGTTGCCTCCATTTGTTTGTCAGCAGCTGGATAATTTTTTCAGTTAGCAGTAGCTTCACCTTCACCCTTCAGAAGGGTAGGTGGGTTCAGTTACTGATTATATATATGCCTGTGGTATAATCTTCCAGGGCCATCCTCCCTTTAACCCTACCAATGGTGGATACTGCCTTCCAGCCCCAAGAGTAAGCAAGCCTGTGATTTTTAGGGCTATTTAGGATGGTAATTGCTGTTAGCTTCCAATCCCTAGGAACCTCTCTTTGTTGATCATATCTGAGGTAGCAATATCAGAGGGCTAAAGTGGTAGTCCCCAAAATGGTTCTCCATCAAGGGTTGTCTCTACTAAATTGAAGAATAGCTAAATATCACAATACTTTGGATCACTGTTTATCACATTTCACAAATACTCCTTTGTGGTCAGCTCTTCATTATGTAGTCATTGGAAGAGATCAGAAGCATAAACAGCCTGAAATAATAGCAGTATAATATCATTTATAATTTGCTTTGGAATGAGTTTCTTTAGAAATTGGAACATGAGTGTTTTAAGTCTTTGTCAATTTGTAGAATTTGATATTACATATATATAGAATCACCATGAAAATATGCCTGAATAATTAGGGGTGAGGGGTAAGATAGTGTTTTACTTTTTCCTTTCTATATCACAGCTTAGAATTTCTTTGACTAGAACCTTATGGTTTAAGTAAAAAGTGAAATTTGACACAATAAAAATGTCAGTTTAAAGATATATTGTCTGTGTTTGATGTTTGAAGGAAACTGAAACCATGTGTGAACCAACAAGGGACCTAAGAAATATAGGTGATGAGATGAAAGTAAGATTTGTTGTGGATAATCTACCTGGAATAAAAGATCAGAAAATGAATTCATTATTCATGTTACCCTTTGGTCTTCATTCACAAAAATTAGTTTTTGAGAGCTATTATTTAATAGTTTCCTTCTGGTCATTCTTGAGTCTTTGAGATGCATAATGAGCATATAATGTCAATGTTTAAAACTTAGAAGTAAGCCAGTGTTTGAAGGATTGCTTATGTTACTGTTTTCATATAACTTTTATTTTTTTAAGTAACATTATATCTGTAACTCTCTACAGCTATTCATTAGAACACACAGTTCAGTTTCTAAACTGTGTTCTTGAAGGAGACCCTGTAAAAACAGTTGTAGCGCAAGAGTTTGTTCACCAAAATGAGAATGTCACTTCTCATACTACACAGAAGTCTAGGGAGAAAAAGGTATGGAGTTATTTTTACTATAATGGTAAATACTTGTATATGAAAATGTAATTGGCTTGTTGGTATAATTTTATGCTTATTTCTCACCATTTTAACTGGATTGGAAATTTAACCAACAATAGTATATTTGATTTTAGGATATCTGTTTGCTCAAAATAATGAATTTATAGCTGATTATGTTTTTTTCTTCAATGTCATTGTGTATGGCAAGCACTTAAATTTCTGTAACTTTTTCTGTATAGGCTCTATACAGTAGAGTATGAGGCTTAATTGAATAGCAGTGCAGTGGTAATATGGTGGATTTTAGGTGTAAATATGTTAAATATGTGGGCAGAAATTTTTAACCATTTGAGAAACTGCCAAACTTTTTTCCAAAATGGCTGTGCCATTTTATGTTCCCACCAGTAATGTATGAAGATTATAATTTATCCACATCGTCTCTGACACTTGTTAATATTTGTCATTTTGATTATAGCCATCCTAGTGGGTATGAAGTTGTCTTAAGGGTACCTGGGATTTGTTTTAATCAGGTATGGTAAGATACTGAGACATGGAAATGTTATGAAGGAAGAAATTTATTATACTCACAGATCTCTAGAAACGGGAGGCATGGCTTACCACCCAGGGCCACATGGAGAAGCACTAGAGTCAGTCAGGAGACAGAGCAGAGGGGAAATGTGGGCAAGAGTGTTTTTTGTGGTTTCTGTGGAGAGGAATGGGTGAGGCAGTGCAACCAGGTTAAGGATTGGCTAGTTTGAACAGTTTCAGCAGGCTCTGGAGTATAGGAACTGTCCCTGGTTTTCTCATATCTGGTGTAGGTGATTAGGCAATGTGGACGGTGGCCCTGAGGGTGAGAACCCCATAAAGGAAGTGGTTGAGAATATGGGCTCGAGATTGGTTTACATATATAAGATATGTTAGCAGATGAGTTGTTTGCTCTCTCTAGGAATTAGACAACCCCAGGGTTGGGGGTACTTTCTCTCTAGGGGTTAGCAAGGACCCAGATGTCAAAGCATCAGGAAACAGGAAATAAATGATTAATAAAGAAGTGATTATCTCACTGTCATTTTGATTTGCATCCCTGATGACTGGTGATGTTGAGCACTTTTTCATGTGCTTATTGGTCATTTGTATATCTTCTTTGAAGAAATGTCTATTTGTATTCTTTGCCCATTAAAAAGTGTTTTTTTATTTTTGTGGGTTTTTTTTTTTGAAGATTTATTTATTTGAAAGAAAGTGTGCATGTATGTATGTGAGCGGGAGCAAGGGGAGGGGCAGAGGGAAAGAATCTCAAGCAGACTCCCTGCTGAGTGTGGAGCCCTACATGGGGCTCCATCTCATGCCCCTGAGATCATGACCCGAACCTAAATCAAGAGTTTGATGCTCAACTGACTGAGCCACCCAGGTGCCCCTTTAAAATGTTTATTCTTGAGTAATAGGAGTCCTTTTTATATTCTAGACAAGTCCCTTATCAGACATGTGATATGCAAAATTTTCTCCCATTCTGAGGGTTGTCTTTTTACTTTTTTGATGGTGTCTTTCATTTGAAACACAAAGTTTTAATTTTGATGATGTACAATTTATCTTTTCTCTTTTGTTGCTTGTACTTTTGGTGTCCTGTTTAAGAAACCATTGCCAATCCAAGGTCATGAAGTTTTTTTGTTTTTTATGTTCTATATTTTCTTATTTTTTTGGTTTTTGTTTTTATGTTTTCTTCTAAAATTTTATGATTTTAGTGCTTACATTTAGATCTTTGATCCATTTTGAGTTAATTCGTGTATATGGTGTGAGATAGGGGTCCAGGTTCATTCTTTTTGCATGTCGATACCCAGTTGTGACAGATCCACTTATTGCAAAGACTGTTCTTGCCCCACTGAATTTTCTTAGCACCCTTATCGAAAATGAATTGACTCTAAGTTTATTGCTATACTGTCAGTTCTGTTCCATTGATCTGTATGCCTGTCATCATACCAGTTACACATTGCCTTGATTATTGTAGCTTCGTAGTAAGTTTTGAAATTGGGAAGTGTGAGTTTCCATCTATATTCTTTTCTCAAGATTGTTTTGCTGCTTCTGGTCCCTTTGCAGTTGCATGTGAATTTGGGATCAGCTTGCCAATTTCTGTAGAGAAGCCAGCTGGAATTTTTTTTTTTAAGTTTATTTATTTTAGTAATCTGTACACCTAACATGGAACTTGAATTCACAACCACAACCCTAGGATGAAGAGTCGCATGCTCTTCTGACTGAGCCAGCCAGGTGCCTCAAATCCAGCTGGAATTTTTATGTGGAGTGTGTTGAGTCTGTAGATCAACTTGAGGTGTATTGCCATCTTAACAATATTGCCTTCCAGTTCATGAATTTCAATTTAGTTAGATCTTAATTTCTGCAACAGTTTTATATTGTAGTTCTGAGTGTAAGTTATGCATGTCTTTTGTTAAATTTATTTCTGAGTTATTCTTTTTAATGCTATTATAAATGAAATTGTTTTATTTTTGGATTGAACATTGCAAATGCATAGATACACAATTGATTTTATATATCAATTTTGTATTAACTTTAGGCTTTTTTTTACAGACCTTCATTATCCTGTTCTTCTTACTTATTAATTAAGACCACCAGGGATAACTTGTATGCTCCCTTTTTTCTTTGGATATTTCACCATCGCTTTGTTCACATATAGGACTCAGTTAAATTTTGTACTCATGTGATCTGTTAGTGCCGTACATGCCTGTGTTCATCGTGGATAGATAGGTGTAGTATTTCATAAGATGCAAAGGGGATACAAGATGATGATGAGACCATCAAGGCCAACTTGGTAATGAAGATTATTTCTTCTTTCTTATTGAAAGAAAATTTCAGTCAGTCAGCTGATTGAAAACTGCCGCATAAGCCTACTTACGATAATAGAGGAAGGCACTGTAGGTCATTATGGTGATAGAGGAAGTAATGGGGAGAAAGTGTGCTTGCTCAAAATGGGAGATGATTGGAACATGCTCAAATAAGAAAAAAGAGTTTGTGAGTTATGTAAACATTGGCCAAAATGTAGACTTTTAAGTTATTCTGGAAATTATTCTTAGCCTTTTCCACAAAATATAGGCAGGTATCCTAACACTGATAAAAATTATTTTAAGATTTGTGAACAGAATACTCTTTTTAAGATTTGTGAACAGAATACTCTGTTTTTGATATCCTAGGACCCTAAGGGACCACAGATATTAAAGGGGGGGGTATCATGGTACCAGTAATATTTTGATTTATCTATTTTCAAGAAGCATTTAAAACTGTGTTTTGTTAATACTACTATTTTTCCCTTTAGCCTTCAATAAAATTTACAAGTTTATTACCATAGGAAATGGTTTTGGTATTATAGTACATCATACTTTCAAGAGAGTAAGTGGCACTGATTAGGTGAATTCTTAGGAAGCCTGTATTTCACTTGGCCCTTGTTAATGGGGTTATAGTAATAAACCACATCACTATGAAATGGATATAAAAATAAATCGTGGTTTCATTTTGAAAGAGTAGCTATTTGAGAAAGCATTTCTCATTATATACTGTTTTTTTTTTCTTTTTTAAGAATAAGAAATGAAAGGTCTCTTCCCAGAGAACCAAATGTGCTTTGTATTTTTTAGTATGAACACCAACAGAGACTGTAATGCTATGAAATATTTATGTTCATTCTGTTAAGCACTGTGGCTTTTCAAAAGTCATAGAAAGCATTTTTATTATCCCCTCCTTGCAAAATCTTTGATTTTTATCAGAGATGCAAACCATATACTCAGAATATTTAAACATTAATATGAAACAAGCGTGTGCTTAAGTACTGGTGAGAGTGACAGAAGGGTGTAGGTCTATGAATATTCTCATGTGAGAGAGAGCCTTGTATTCTTTCATAAAATAGGTTGGGTATTTGTTGTAAAAGTAAATCAACTGTATATATTTACAGATTTTTTTTAAGATTTATTTATTTGAGAGAGAGCCTGAGTGGGTGGAGGGGCAGGGAGAGGGGCAGGGAGAAGCAGACTCCCTACTGAGTGCAGAGCCTGACTTGGGGCTCGATTCCAGGACCCTAAAATCATGACCTGAGCTGAAATCAGCCACTTAACTGACTGAGCCATCCAGGTGCCCCTATTTACAAATTTTTGACTTTGATAATGAGTTAGGAGTATGGTGATACCTTTATTTTATTCTTTAACTCATTTTAAACCTCTTGAATTCTAGGGGTTAAATAAATAAAATGTAATCAGTAAAAAGATTATACAGTCAACTATTATATATTAGACCAGTTTTTTTCCCAACCTTTTGTGACTTCGGAACTCAACTCATAGGTACAAAATTTGAAAAAATGGTCAATTAGTGATATATGTATTATATAACACATACATATAATTTTAACATAATATTTAATATATATCAAATGATATTACCTTAAAAAATTAAAGTGGCATTTTATTAAAGACTGTATTGTAGAGTACATTATAATTATAATCTTTCGTAATATTTCTAATTTAATGACAGTTTTCAGCTTTTAGGAATTTAACAGGCTACACTATTTAATTTGCTTTCAATTAATTGTATCAGAAAAGCATGATTTGTTTAAGAAATTGAAGATTATATTTTTGGAGGAATTTTGGGATTGAGTTTTCATAAAATGTTCATTAAATTACTTGGTATGGCACCTGATACTTGGAATTCTTTTAAGCTTTTAAGAAAATCCACTTAAATCATAATAATTAATCCCCACTCCCACCCCCCCCACCCTCCCCCCGCCCAGTGACAGCCTAAGAAATATATCAGATTGCTGTTTGCAAGCAGTTTTCTGCAAATAGCACTTTAGGAGTGGGATAAATGAAAAACCAAATTGGATATAGAAGTAACTATATTTTACTGTTTTTTAAACACCAGCTTTTGATATTTTAGAGACATCTTCAGAAACATGCAGTTTTCTATTTGGTGGGAAGTATTGAGGCATAGTTATTATTTTCATTTACTTTGTGTTTTAGAGTTACTTTTGCTTGTTTAAGGGTCCATTTTGAATAGCAGTTACTTGATGGATGATTTTTTAATAAACTCAAAAGTCGACACTACCATAGTGGCTAGTTGGTAGTAGTCAGCTGATTGAAAACTGCCGCATAAGCCTACTTACGATTTTTACTATCAGCGATGGACATTACAAATGCCCTTCTGTTTTATTATTATTTTTATTTTTTATTTTATTTTTTTAAAGATTTTATTTATTTATTTGACAGAGAGAGACACAGCGAGAGAGGGAACACGAGCAGGGATCCTGACGCGGGGCTTGATCCCGGACCCCGGGATCATGGCCCGAGCTGAAGGCAGAAGCTCAATGACTGAGCCACCCAGGCGCCCCTATTTTTTATTTTTGAAGATTTTATTTATTTGTCAGAGAGGGCACGCGTGTGCACAAGCAGGGGGAGTGGCAGGCAGAGGGAGGAGAAGCAGGCTCCCCGTTGAGCAAGGAGCCCAATGTGGGGCTGGATCCCAGGACCCTGGGTTCATGACCTGAGCCAAAGGCAGACGCTTAACCCATTGAGCCACCCAGGCGTCCCAGCCCTTCTGTTTTAAAAAGAATATTATTTAATTATTTTATTGTTTTTTAAAACATATAAATTGAAATATGCCATTATTACCTCCAATGACTGGACTCTTTGGGTTTACAAACCAAAATTTGGAAAATTTTGCATTAGCTAAATGAATTTTATTCTTTGAATATCTTATGTTTTCTTTTTTGGTTTGATTTTGTGACCTAATTATATTTTGATAATTTTAGAGAACTTTTCAACATCTTTTAAGATAAGAGTGGTTAAAGAAGAGGTACCTTGTACCATGAAAAAGTTAATATAGTCACTAAATGCATGACTTACTAGGTAGACTCTGGGGAGAGTCTTCTTTCCTGAGAAGAAAGGTAAAAAATAGGGACGCTGGGTGGCTCAGTGGGTTAAGCATCTGCCTTCGGCTCAGGTCATGATCCCAGGGTCCTGGGATTGAGCCCCCACATTAGGCTCCCTGTTCAGTGGGGAGTCTGCTTCTCCCTCTCCCTCTGCCACTCCCCCTGCTTGTGCTCTCTTGCTTACACTCTCTGTCAAACAAACAAATAAATAAATAAATAAAATCTTAAAAAGGCAAAAAATAGTAGAGCCCAGTTTTCAAATATATCTTCTGAAGGAAAAGCCCGTATTTTTCTACTCTCTCTGTATTTTATTTATTGCGTAACATCTTATAGGCAAAGAAATCGAAAGAGACTGAAGATATACCAAGCGAACCATCTTTCCAGGATTTTGAGTACCCAGAGTATAACGACTACAGGGCAGAGGCTTTCCTGCACCAGCAGAAGAGGATGGAATGCTACAGCAAAGCAAAAGAAGCTTACCGGATGGGGAAAAAACACGTTGCCACGTTTTATGCCCAACAGGTAAAGAGGAAGACTGATTAATCTTTCTTTCTTTGTCGCTTACAATGTCTAAATAATCTTATAGCAGGTAATACTCTTATTGTGACTAGATTAAGTTATTCTGGGGAATGTAGATTATATAAGTGACATAAGATACCCTAATATATAGGAAATGTATGGTTCTGAGAATTACCTCTCCTTTGAAATGCTCAATTTCTATGGTTGCTCTTGCATTTATGGCTTACATGAATTACAGTTTATTCTGACAGTCCATATTTTCTTTTAGGATAAATTCTGTCATTTAGTGCTACTTCTAAACAGAGGTTTTCTGAAGGAAAGACAACAGAATGTTAATACTGACCATCTCAGGGTGGAATTACAGGGGACTTGTGCTTTCTATCATGTTTGAATTTTTAGTAATGTATCACTTTTATGGTCAGAAAAAGAAAGTTCCATTAATATCTTTCAGTGAAGTAAAATTTTGACTCAGGACTTATTGGACATGGTATTACAAGAAACCTGTCTGATTTCCTTTTTAGCTTTGTGGTTCCACATGGCTTGCTTTTTGTGATTGAGTGGAGAAGGGTACCAAACTGGTATAACATAACATACCCCAATAACATACCTTGAGGGATGGCTTCAGGGGTAACCACAAGGTGTTGAAAGGAATGAGATCAGAATTATCAAAGGATAAACTAAGGGATTCTTTCTTGAGATAAGTGATGTTTATTTAAGTCTTCCTCTTCTATGATTTTTGGATCAGGAAATATGTTAAAAATGATGATTTAGTATTTTAAGAACTATGTTATTAATTCACCAAAATTCACCTAAATTTTGATGCCTTCTTGCATATTAGACCATTGCATTATTTAAAATTTTAGATTTGTTTTTCCCTTTTTTGTTCTACCTTTTATTTGGGGGCACTGTTTGTTTCCTCATTTGCCTTCTAAGTAGCAAATAGCAAAAGTGTTTACTGGTGATCTGTTTAAAATAAAAGGGTAGTCTCCATGAGCAGAAGATGAAAGAAGCCAATCACCTTGCTGCCGTGGAGATTTTTGAGAAAGTCAATGCCTCCCTGCTGCCACAGAATGTTTTAGACCTCCATGGGCTACATGTGGATGAAGCTATAGAACATTTGATGACAGTTTTACAGCAGAAAACTGAAGGTAGGACTTGTGGTAATGACAGATTTTCGATAGAAAATATGTTTTTGCCTATGTTGGTAAACTTGCTAATTTAGGAGAATCTGAATTCGCAGGCTTGAGGATATCTGTCACATTTATAGATATTTCTATTAGGTTCATTCTTCAAGTGGACCTTCTTGGAAAAGAATCCTCATTGGCATAGTCATTAACATTTTCTTCTTATTTCCCTATTTCATATTTTTTTGTTTGTTTGTTTCAAGTTTTTATTTAAATTCTAGTTAGGTAACTCCCTGTTTCAGTTATCTTTGTATTCCTTTGCTATATTTATTAAAGGGTATAATCTGAGAATCCTCTGTGACTTATAAATGGGACCTTTCAGGAATATCATACATCTTTGTTCAGTAGACATTTATTAAAGCAAACAGATGTTTATTAGATGTCAGTTCAGTAGGTGTTCAATAAAACGCAGAAGTAAATACAGTGATAGGATTTTTACAGAATTATCACAGAAGGCAGGCTTTCTGAGTGTTTGCATTATGGAGGTGCTCCCTTTCTCCCTTTCTGCTTGTATTTTTGTCTTTGCAGGTCAAGGAAAGGCAACTACCTGCCTCTTCTAAGTTCTACGTCTTCCAAGGGCTTTGGATGAGGATATTTTTCCATCCAATATCATGTATTCATATACATTAAAGTATCTTGTTTCGTTTTCATTATCAGGTGGTAGCATTTAGAAAAATTCAATCTGTTTTAGTTACTCCAGACTCCAATACTAGAAGTCATCTTCTTTTACCACCACTAGAGTATTTTTGAATTCTCAATTTGGCTTTTTCTTTATCTTCCATTTTATTGTGGAGACATGGAGTCCCATGCCTCAGCTATCCCCTCATAGTTCCATAACCCTGCCCTGTCTCTGATAGCTATATTATTCTGGTTAATTTATACATATATAATATTATATATATAATGTGTGTAGGAAGGCTTTGTATTATACTTTATACAGGTTTATCAATTCAACATATATCATTTGTAATTAATTAAATACTTGATTAAATATGATTAATATAGAGGTTGGAAATTCATCTGTTTACCATAAAAGCCATGTTGAAAAGCTTACAGTAATATAATAAAACACCTGGGTACCCATGAATCCAATTAACAAGTGATAGCATTTTACCATGTATGCTTTATATTTTTACTCCTCCCTTTGTATTCTTTCCAGATATTTTTAAGGTTTTTTTTTTTCTTTTTTAAGTAATCTTTACCCCCAGTGTGGGGCTTGAACCCATAGCCTAGGTCAAGAGTCAGCATACTCTACTGACTGAGCCAGCCAGGTCCCCTATTCTTCCCAATCATTTTCTCTTTCTTCCTTCTCTTTCTAGTGGAAATCAACATCTTTTAGTTGGTTCCTGTCTAGTTTTTAAAATACCTTTACTATATGTACATTCATCAATAATCAGTCTGTAGTACTTTTGTGAATTTAAAAAAAATTAATGTACATGGTTTCACACTATACCTTCAACCAAACTTTATTTTCACCCAATATAGTTTTGGTGGTATCCAAATAGTTACAATAAAAAAATGATGGTATCATTTTTTTATTGTAACTGCTGTATAGTATTCTGTGAGTACATCATAATGTATCCATTTCTCTACTCACAGACATTTAATTATAATGTCACAGTGATCTTTATTTTGCATATCAACATGTGTACTCTTATTGCTATCTTTTTTCCTGGCTTTTTATATTGAAAAATTAAGAACCCTTAGAGAAGTTGAAATAATTGTATAATAAACATCCATGTATCTTTTACCTAGATTGATCAGTTGTTAACCTCTGGCCACATTTGCTTAATCTGTTTAAAATTGCTTTTTGCTGAACCATTTGAAAATAAGTTGTTAAACATCGTGGTACCTTACCTCTAAATACCTTAGCATGTTTATCTCTTGATAACAAATCCATTTTCCTACATAGTCATAGTACCATCATTACTTTAAAGATCCTTAGCATTGTTATAATAATATTGTCAAATATACAGGCCACATTCACATTTCTCCAGCTGTATGGAAATGTCTTATATAGCTGTGCCATTTTTTTCTGCCTCAAGCCAGGATCCAGTCAGACATCATATGTTCCAGTTGATTGCCCTATATTTGTAGCCTCCAGTAATACAGAAGTAGATTATTGTGGCACCCGGCTGGCTCAGTCAGTAGAGCATGTGACTCTTGATCTCGGGGTCGTGAGTTTGAGCTCCACGTTGGGTGTAGAGATTACTGAAGAAAAAATAGGAATAGTTCCTCTGCCTATTTTTTGTCTTCTGTGTTGACATTTTTGAAGGCTCCCAGCTTTGGTAGATTGACCTACAGTTTTGTCTGAATCTTTCCTCGTGATTAGATTCAGTTAACTTTTTTGGCAAAAATACTGCATAGGTGATGTTGAATCATCCTTGGTGAACACATCAAAAGGCATAATATGGTCATTTTGCCCCATTATTGGTGATGTTAAGTTTGATTTCTTAGCTAAGGTGGGACTCTGTTAGATTTCTCTATGTAAATGTACCTTTTCTTTGTAATGAATTAGTAGTTTTGGGCAATTGATAACTTCGCAACTGTGTGAATAACTAACTTGTTCTCTTATAGTATTTCACATAGTAATTTTAGTATCCATTGATGATCCTTGACTGAATCAGTTATTATATTGGTAGTTGCATAATGGTGTTTTATAATTTGTGTTCATTCTGTGTTTATTAGCAGACATTTTTTTTAAGACTTTTAAAAATTTATTTGAGGGGTGCCTGGGTGGCTCAGATGGTTAAGCATCTGCCTTCAGCTCAGGTCATGATCTCCAGGTCCTGGGATCGAGCCCTACGTCGGGCTCCCTGCTCAGCAGACAGTCTGCTTCTCCCTCTTCCTCTGCCTCTCCCCACTGCTCCTTCTCTCTCTGTCTGTATCTCTCTGTCTCAAATGAATAAATAAAAAATTTTTAATAAAAAAAAAATAAAAATTTATTTGAGAGAGAGAGAATGAGCAGGGAGGGAGGGGCAGAGGGAGAGAGAGAGAGGGAGAAGCAGCCTTCCTGCTGAGCAGAGAGCCCGAGGCTTGATCCCAGGACCCGGAGATGATGACCTGAGCCAAAGGCAGATGCTTAACTGACTGAGCTACCCAGGAGCCCCTATTAGTAGACATTTTTTGATAAAGTAAAGGATCCCCCTTCCCCAGTTGTTTTTTAAATATAATTTTGGAAATCTTTGAGAAAATTTAGAAAACAGTAATAATAAAGATTAGAAAAGAAAAAATTTAAGAGCAGTTTAAATACATTATTTAATCTGGAGAAAAGAAACCTGTTATAGAAGTGGTATAAGAGAATATTCTGTCTGTAGAGGATGAATAAATAATTTACTCAATAAAAAATTTGATTATCTTATATATTCTAGGCATCAAGGATAGAGCAGTTAGACACACGGTCCCTATTTTTATGGAATTTGCTGTCTAGTAGGGTAGATGACAGCAAATAGTTACATAATAATTGGCATTGTGATACAAAAATACAGGTTGCCATGTTATATTTAGCATAAACTCCCAAATTCCTGTGTAATCTGTTCCTTGTCTCCCTCCCCATTCTCATGTTGTGTTTTGTTCCTCCTTTTCTGACTTTTTACCTGTACTGTCCTTTCTTGCCATCCAGACTCCCTGTTAAAAGCCTCTTGCAGTATTCCTGTGTATCACAGTATTTATAAAAAGCTTATTGTATAGTTGATTATTAAAGTCTGTCTTCATGGCCGGGAATTGAGTCAGTAATGATTATTAAATCATCATTGTTGAATTTCGTTCAACATCCCCAAAAAACTTAAATGACTGAATAAAGGGTAGATACTCCTTTCATTTTTGGATGAGGAAACTGATGATTTAAAAAGTTTAGTAAAATGGAAAATAGTGTTGGTAAGGATGTGGAGAATTGGACCCTTTATTTATTACTTTTTTAAGATTTTATTTATTTATTTGTCGAGAGAGAGCACAGGCAGGGGGGAACAACAGGCAGAGGGACAAACAGGCTCCCTGCTGAGCAAGGAGCCTGATGTGGGACTCGATCCCAGGCCCCTGGAATCATGACCTGAGCCGAAGGCAGATGCTTAACCAACTGAACCACCCAGGCATCCCTGAACACTTTATGTTGCCAGTGGGAATGTTAAATGGTGCAGCCATGGTGGAAGAGGTTGGCATTCCTCAAAAAGTTAAACATAGAGTTACCGTATGACCCAGCAGTTCTGCTCCTAGTTAATGTACATAAGAGAATTGAAAACACAATTCATCCACACACAAACTTGTGCATGAATGTTCATAATAGCCAAAAAGTGGAAACAACCAAATGTCCATCAACTGATGAAAGGACAAAATTTGGTGTATCCGTACACTGGAATATTATTCAGCCACAAAAAGAAATCAAGTAGTGATACATGCTGCAACATGGATGAGCCTTATAAACCTGCTTTGTGAAAGAAGCCAGGTACACCAGGGCCCCTTTTTATATGATTACAATTCATATGAAATGTTCAGAATAGACAAACCAATAGAAACAGAAAGTACATTAGTGGTTGCTGGGGCTAGAAAGTATGGATTGGGGAGTGACTGCTAACAGGTACAGAATTTCTTTCTGAGATGATGGAATGTTCTGGAATTAGTGTTTATGGTTGCAGAATATTGTACTATACTAAAAGCGACAGAATTGTACATTTTAAAATCATGAACTTTATGTTATATTAATTGTATCTCAATAAAAAAAGATTACAAGAAAAAAAGAGTTAAATAACTTGTGTAAGGTGATACTTGGTCAGACCCAAGATACAAACCCTTTCTGAAGCCAGGCCCATCCTTGTGCAGGTTGCCACCTGTGGTAGCCTGTAGTTGCTGTCGGTCACCACCAGATGGTAGTATTGTTGACTAGAAATATATCTAGGGGACAATCTGTGGCTCTGCCCTCCACTGCTTCTAGTTATAAAAGATGATTGTCAAACTTGGGAGTGAACAACGAAAAAGATATCTGACCCTTATGTGCCTTCTGATTGGAATATGCATCACCAGCGCCTATGAAGTTTTTACTACTTTGTAGGGATTTACAGGGAACAGAGGAACAGGTTAAATGGTACCATGGGATACAATCAACAATATTCAGACTGAAAATCTCAGATAAATGATCCAAGTTTTTCAATAAATCGTAAAGAAAATCCCAGAAGGAGGGAGAACATGTAGATTAAAAGTTACTTCAGAAATATATCAACCAAATGCAATGTGTGAACCTGTTTCAACCGTGATTTAAGCAAACCACTGTAAAAACATTTTTTGAGGGGAAACTTTTAGCCATTTTTAGAAACATGATATTAAGAAACTATTTTTGAGATATGATGGTGATATTGTGGTTGTTTTTAAGGAGTCCTTTTTGAAATACACACTGAAATATTTACAAATGAAATGGTAAGAAATCTGAGCTAGACTTAAAAATGAATTGAATAGTTTTTTTTTAAGGTGATAAATGTTAGGAATAGTCTGAAATTTGGGAACATTTAAACATACACATTAATTCATTCAGCAAACGTCCTTTGAACGCCTGCTTTTATCTGAGGCATGCAATTCAACTGTGGAACATTTTCAGAGCAGTGAATTTAAAAATGAGGTGGTATAAATGACTGCCGTCACTGATAAGGGGAGCAGCAGTGAAGGAGTGATGAGAGTGAATTATGGATAGTTAAGAGATTTGAGTTTTTTTTAAAGTAAACTTTGTAATATCACATCCATAAAGAACAGCGTACAAGTAATAATTGTATAGCATAAAAACTTTTTACAAAGTGAATACCCTGTATAGCCAGCGCCCAGGAAGAGTTGAATTTTGAACAAACTATTGCTTGAAGTGATGGGTATGGACTAGAGTAGAAATGGAGATCTTGGGGCGCCGGGGTGGCTCAGTCGGTTAAGCGTCTGCTTTTGGCTCAGGTCATGATCCCAGGGTCCTGGGATGGAGCCTGGTGTTGGGCTCCCTGCTCAGCGGGGAATCTGCTCTCCCTTTCCTTCTCCCTCTGTCCCTCCCTCCCTGCCCTGCTCCTACTCTCTCTCTCACTCAGATAAATAAATAATATCTTAAAAAAAAAAAAAAATGGAGATTTTAAGCAAAGAAGGAATTAGAAATGCAGGAGCAACATACCCTCTTAAAATTCTAGGCTAAATATTGCCTTGGAGATAGGAGGCTTGAAAAACTGTTTGTGGATCTGCTGGAGTCTCAGGGCAACTTAATGAGCAGAATACAGAATATTTATATTATGTGTATATGTATTTTATGCTGAAGGTCAAATTTGTGCTGTTTATGACTGAGGAACAAATATTTACTAAATTCATTATATCAACTCTTACTTAACACTGTTTTTGTTATTTTATTGCAGCTATTACTGACTTTTTGGTTTATACACTTAATTTTCACATGGTCATATCCAGAGCAGGAGCTGTATTCTTACAAGAGGCCTAGGCTCATTTAATATTTAAAAATCATCTCTTTGGAAGAGTTTCTTATTCTTTTTTTTTTTAAGTTTTATTTATTTTTTTAGTGATCTCTGTACCCAACACAGGGCTCGAACCCTGAGATCAAGAGTCTCATGCTCTTCTGACTCAGCCAGCCAGGTGCCTTGGGAGAGTTTCTTAACAATTATCTTTAACAGTAAGACTGTATCCCATTTTACTCATAAGGAAACAGGCACAGATAGGCTAAGTAACTTGTCCATGGTCTTACCATACAGCTGTTTGGTGGCAGAGCTGCTAATCACACCAAAGCTGGCTGGCTTCAAAATATTTAATTAAAAGGGTCATTGTGAAGACTCTTGGTTAATAAATTAAGTTGCTTAAAGCAATGCCTGACTCCAGGTATGCAATCATTGTTAGAGATCATCAATATCACTGTTGTCATTATCATTATTTTAGAGAGAAATTCTGGTAGCACACAGAAATCTTCTTCCCCACAGGGGAAGAAGTTGCACTTGTGTTTAGGTGGATGAGCTGCTTGGAGACTTCCATACTTAAACAGTATAGATGAAACATAGTTTTCAAAACCTCAATTTGGGGGCTTTTTGAATTTATAAATCTCTAAGTCCCCATGAAAGTAATTTCATATGTGTTTGAGTAGTTGAGGTTTGTTTTCTATTGAGAATGTAAGATAAATAAATTTTGACTGTTGCAATTCCTGTCGTAACAGAATTTAAGCAGAATGGTGGTAAGTCCTCTCTCTCCGTGATTACGGGGAGAGGAAACCACAGCCAGGGAGGAGTTGCTCGCATCAAACCAGCCGTCATGAAATACCTCACAAGCCACAGCTTCAGGTGAGTATAGAGTTCTGTTACTGATAATGGCGATTGCCCATATACAGATAGTTAACACCAGTAACATGCTCAGGTGAGTTATTAAAATAGTTAACTAAATTTAACCATCTTATATTAGCCACAAATTCATGCTTAAATTATGATATAACATTCCCTGCTGGATTTAGGATGTTCAGAAAACCAGAAATGAAAGACAGATATGTTTCTTGTTAAAGGAATCACCTGACAAAACTATTTCTATCGTAAATTTAAAATCTAACAGAAAGTAAGTATAATTGTGTTTCTTTGACAATGAATTATCCAAGATTATTAGATTGTATATTTCATAGTTTAAAGTTAATAATTAAATATAATTATTCGTATGTGGATTTTGGAAGGAATTGGGAGTTTCTGCTAAAATATGATTATAATTTGGATTTTTTAAACTGCAACAGAAGCATCCAGTCAATATGAATTTATACATCTTCATAAGTCAAGTGCTGTTAATGATCTTAATTGACAAACATGAAATGTCTTTTTTCATTAAGTGATTATTATTCAATAACAGGAAATGACAAGAAAAGTCCAAGAATAAGGATCTGTTGATGGATAGATTCCCTGAGGATGTTTATCATTAGGTACCAACTTCCCCCTACTTCTAGTTTTAGTTAGTGTAGCATATTTTGTTTATGCCATGTAATAAAATGTTGTTTGGCCACATTATAGAAAATGGTAGCATTAATTCTGAGCATGAAAACAGATGACATTTTAGAGTTTCTGTTAAAAAAGGAGTAGTTGGACTAGAACATTATCGTGTTGGGATTAATGGTCTATTGTAGAGACTAGTGTTTTTTAAATTTTACACCGAGGGACTTGGAAGCATTTCATGGCCTGATGAATCAGACTTATGATTATGTTAGAGATTTCTTTTTAGTACTCACTTAATGCATAGAAATAATGTAATGCAGACATCATCTTATCCTTCATACAGCATGGTCTTCTTCATGAAGGTCAAATTCCAGCTTGAGAGTTTTGAAAATTCTTAAATAACTACTAAGTTAGGAGTAACCCCTAGCCTTAGGGTTATTTATTTTTACAATGGATTAAAAGGTGCATAAGCATAGATATTGGTCCTGGATGATTGACTTAATAAAGGAGAATACTTTGATAGTAAATATTATATTTAGCATAGACACTTGGAATTGATTACATGCATGATATATTCCTTAACCAGTTTGAAATTTTTACCTGAAATAACTCTTTTCTCATTTCTGTAGGTTCTCTGAAATTAAACCAGGGTGCTTGAAAGTCATGCTAAAGTAAAATAAACATCCTTGACTTAGAAGTGTGAAGGTTTGTAGGTTAAAATTACTTTTATTTGCGGTAAATTTAGTCAATTTTACTGTAAATGTGTTTATTAGAAATGTCCACTTATAATAAAAACATTATGATGATGTTTTTCAGAATTCAAGAGAAGTTTAATTTTTTACTGAATCAAATGCCAAATATGTTGTCTGTTAAAAATATTAAAGAGAATTTTTATTGATTATAAAATGTCTAAGAAAAGTGTCAGCTACAGTTTTAAAGTTTGAAATGCTCTGATTCTTTCTCAGAAAATGTTACCTTTATATTAATTGTTGTTTAACATTTAGTAAAATCCTAAAGGCATCATTGAGAGATATTTTAAAGTGCTTTGAGACCTGGTTCATGCCGATGAAAGCCTTGTATTAAAAGAAGGAGAAGAAGAAGAAGAAGTAGTAGTAGTAGTAGTAGTAGTAGTAGTAGTAGTAGTAGTAATAGTAGTAGTAGTAGTAATGAAAGAAAGGAAATCTAACAAAAACACTTGAATACTTTTTGATTTCAAAACTAAATACAAAAAAAAGTTTCATTTTGCCATATCCTACAGGAAGGAAGACATGCCATTTGCACTTTCTTCTGTATTGTATATGATATTGATCTCTTACCTTTTGTTCTGTGTGTGTGCATTTTCTAGGAGGAAAGTTGGAGCCTGAGATTATATTACAGTTTTATACCTTCCGTAGGCAGAAAAGTTTTTAGAGAAGAAATGGTTAGATAATCTACCAAGTATTGGTGTCTTATAGAACTGCTTCTAGAGCTGTCTGTGTAAATGGTATTTAAGACAGTACTAAAGAGCTGTATTTTATATTTGAAGCATATGATTTCTAAACTGCAGTAGGTCGAAGTCCTCTATTAATTTAAAGCAAATAGAAAACATTTTTGATATAATCTTAAAAGGAATCTTTACAATTTAAAAGTTTTTTACCTTTGTTTTTAAAATGAGCCAACTTTCTGAAGAGAAACTTTCATTGATTTCTTTTTTTGTGTGTGAGCTAAAAAGTCCTGTTAGTATGTCAATTATAATTTCATTTACACAAGTTTAATATGGTAAAGTATAATTTTCCAACATGAAACAATGGCTTAAATAAATTTGACTTTGGATATGGAGAATATTTCCAACATACGTAATTTAACAAAATGGTTGTGTTGCTTTTTGATAAGCTTAAAAATCATTTGGATCAAGAATTACAGGGTTGAGCTGTTACTGAAAGAATCCTGAATTACAGAATGATTTCCCAAAAGAACAGACATTTTAATGAAAATAAAACTCAAAAACACGTTTTATATATCATGAAAGCATGCTTTTAAAAGAGCTGTATCATTAAATTTATTTCCACAAAAATAAAAATGTTTATTATTTAGAAATGGTTAGTGAGTGGTATTGAAATATTATTCTTATGTTTGATAGTAATTTGTTAAAAAAAGAAAAAATGCCAACAGTTTAGCATGTTTTTTGTAATGTCTAGAAGAGTTGTATACATTAAAAATAAAGCAATTCATTTGGAGAACTTATTATAAAACTATAGTTGTTAATGAAATAAAATATGTCTATGTGTAAATTAATATGATTTAAGAAATGTGAGTAACAATGCTAAAACCTGGAGTTAGAGTGTGTGCAGCTGCATACTCGCTTTCCATGTTTTTATGTTTCCTCACCCTGTTTAAAAAAGTGTCGCTTTTGTGCACTTCAGCTAGATTTATTTCAGTGTTACTATAATTATGATTAACATGGGAGCAATCAAAAAGAACAAGGGGTGAGGTATTTTGTGGGCAGAAACCAAATGAAAGAAGCTATGTTTTCTGCTGTACCAACCTTAATTTTAGGCTTTATTTTGGTAAATCTAGGATGTTTTTCTTAATCATCATTTATAAGTATATAGGCAAATTTTGAGCATCTTGTGTTTTTGTGAAGTTGTTTAATTTTAAACTGCCTCCCACCCCACTGTCTAACATAGTTTAAACAACACATAATTATGAAAGAAAATCTTATAGTTGCTCCTTTCTTGTTTTGCCCATTTCTGAATCCTGTATGCCAAAGGTTTGGGGATTATCAAATTCTTTTCTTGCTCCTTTGCAAATCCTGTGTGTCAAAAGTAAAGACAGTGTGGGGATTATCGAAGTTTTCAGGTATTGGTATATTTGTGCTAATACATGACTCATTAGAATGGCTCTTTGCAAGTGCATTGATCCTCTAAAAGTACAACACTTCTGTAGTTTCGAAGGTTTTAGTAACAATTAGATCTTTTCAGTAGTCTCTCACCTGTATCTACCAGGAGAAAAAAAGAGAACTAATGTGGAAACCACAGGGCAAGTGGGTTGGACTGAGGAAACTCACTAACAGTATTTTCAATTCATCCACTTCCTTACTTCAACACTGAGAGTTGGAAGCATGTTGTCTTAGATTTATTGGCTGTTCATGTATCTCTATATTATTTTCAAGTTTCATCAACTTATTTGTGTTTCCATACTATTTGCAATTCTATGGCCTTTAAATATAGGACATATTATACAGTAGAAATTCTGACTTATAATTTAAAGTGTCTTGTATATTATAACACATTTTGAGAAGAGAAGTAAACAGTTCTCTTGGATGGTTTCCAGTCCTTATTTTGGTCTTTCTCTTTTTAAATTCAAGTGTTTTGTGTGCTTAGAAAAAAGGACATATATAATAGCAAGATTGGTTATTTCTGAGCTGGAAATTGGAAACTTTGAGACTCAGGAAATTGCTCTGACAATGTTTTAACTGCTCTCAATTTAAGAAAATGACAAAATGTATAAAAAAGACACAAAAATAACATGTGCTGTTTTTTCCAAGTGCTTTTTCTAAGTGCTTTTTCCATTGTGCAATGAGGTGAAGTTTGGTAATTTTCTGTGTAGTGGTTATTAAATATTGCTTATTTTTATTTACATGGTAAAGAAAACAGATTTAAATGTTTGTGTGGCCAAAAAATGTCATTTAAAAGGTAAATTTATGTAGAATGTATGTTAATGGTGCTTATTTTTAAAATGTAATTGAAGTTTACATATTACTTAATGCCTCTACAGAATTTAGTAGAGAAACAAGGCTGGAATACATGTATATCCCGAAGAGCCTTTTGTAACTTAACATTATATAATGACAAATTTTATTATTTTCCTTAAAGTTGAGCAGTTGACTTTTATGGTCCAAATGATGAACCTGTTATTAACAAAAGATTGAATTAACCATGAAACTTCTCATTAAAATATAATATTGCAGCTATCAGTTGGAGAATATAAGATTTTCAGACAGTATATCAGAAATGAAATGTTTTTATTTGTACTATAAAGAAAATGTAATTTTGCTGTTAACTCTGTACTTTTTTATTGAAAATGTTTTATAACTTTGCTTTTAAAATTTCTTATGAAACCATTTGCAAATAATATACTTAATTTAATAAAATACTTTAGCCACAGTCCAGTGTGAGGAAATCCTTCATTTGATGTGGTAGGGTTAGTGGTTTAAATATTAAAATATGTCTTTATGTGTAACTTTGTAATTTCAAGGGAAAGAAAAGGGTCATAAAGATTTTATTTCTGTACCACAACTTGTATTCTTATTTTGCTGTAGCAAATTGGGTCCAGTTTTGAACTAGATAAACGGATTAGCTAGGTTTATTTTTTCACACCTTTGTATCTTTTGACTGATGGCAAAATTAAGAATTGTGGCTCTAAGAAACTCAAGTAATACTTTAATTAATATTAAAGACCTTTGAACTTTATTCATTCTAAAGCAGAACAATTCACTCATTTAGCAAGGATTTCAAAATATCTATTCAACAAATACTTATTGAGCACTTGTTACTGGAGAAACAATCTGAGACAGAGTTTTTAACCACAGGTATCTTATAATTCTCATCAACTATCTGTGTATGGTTATTTATAGTATGAAACACTTCCATATATGTTATATTTTAAGGCTCAAGAGAATCTTATTACATAGTATCTTATAAAGCCTTAGAGAAGTTGACTCATTTGCTCATTAAGGGCAGAGGTAAGACTTGAACCTGGGTTCTCTAACTCCTACTATAGAGCAATTATATTTTTCATAAGAATAAAAATAATTACTTGAAAAGAAATAATATCCTATTATCCCCAACTAAGAGAGATGTGGCTCCACAGTATATATCTTTGAAAAACTGCCACTTAATAAATCTGTCTTCCTCCTTTATACAAAGGAAGCTGGTATCGTGGGGGTTTTCCAATAACAAAGATAAAAGTTTATTTCTCTCTTCATATAAAATTCCAGAGATAGACACTGCAGGACCAATGGATGTGCTTTTTTTCCATGAAGTTTTTGGAGATCTAGGGTCCTTTTATTTTAGTTCACCACTTTTATCATACCCAAGGTGTGGTCTTCAATTCCTAAACCAGGGTGGGTAGCTAGAGCTCTAATAATCACATCTGCATTCTGTTGGTAGAAGGACAAAGAAGGGAGCAATGGGCAAGTGCCAGCAGTCTTTTGTAGAAGATTTTTGGAAGTTGCCATGCAACACTTCCACTTACATCTTATTGGCAGGAACTTAATCATGTGGTCATGTCTAGCTGCAAGAGAGGCTGGGAAATTGTCTTTATTTCAGTCTACTATATGTTCAGCTAAAATTTGGGCATTCTCTTAGAGGAAAGAGAATGTGTAGGGGAATTCATAGCAGTTTCTGCCACATCATTTTTGATCATTGGATGCAAATAATGTGAAAAACAGTTCTTGATGCATTCCTTCAACATATCTTTGTTGACGATTACCCTGTGCTAGGAATAATAAAAAGGAAATCACAGTTCTATTTATTTTAACTTAAATATTCAAATGATATCACTAACCAACATGGCTGATTAGGGTGGTGGTTCCTGAAGGTTTGAGGTAATTGTAACAATTTCTTAAAACAAAGTTTGCTGCATTGATTGACTCTTCCTTTTCTGATGATTTATTTGTAGCATGTGATGGTGTTGGATAGCGTTTTACCCACAGCTGACCTTCCAGAATTGGAGTCAGTCCTCTCGAACCCTGCCACTACTTTATCAACAAAGTTTTTTTGATAGTCTAAATCCTTTGTTGTCATTTCAACAATCTTCACAGCTTCTTCACCAGGAGTAGATTCCATCTCAAGAAACCACTTTCTTTGCTCATCCGTAAGAAGCAACTTCTCATCTGTTAAAGTGTAATGAGATTATAGCAGTTCAGTCACATCTGCAGGCTCCACTTCTCATTCTAGCTCTCTTGCTGTTTGCACTACACCTACAGTTAGTTTTTCCACTGAGGTCTTGAATCCCTCCATGTCATCCATGTGGGTTGGAATCAGTGTCTCCCAAACTCCTGTTAATGTTGATATTTTGATCTCTTCCCATGAATCAGAAATGTTCTTAATGGCACTGAGAATGGTGAATCCTTCCCAGAAGGCTTTCAGGTCCATCAGAGGAATTACTATCTATGGCAGCTATAGCCTTATGAAATACATTTCTTAAAGTAATAAGACTTGAAAGTCAAAATGACTCCCTGATCCATTGGCTGCAGAATGGGTGTTGTGTGAGCAGGCATGAAAACAACAATAATCTCATACATCTCCATCAGAGCTCTTGGGTGACCAGGTGCATTGTGGATGAGTAGTCCTATTTTGAAAGGAATCTTTTTTTCTGAGCAGTAGGTCTCAACTGTGGGCTTAAAATACTCAGTAAACCATGTTATAACAGATGTGCTGTCATCCAGGCTTTGTTGTTCTATTTATAGAGCATAGGGAGAGTAGACTTAGCGTAATTGTTAAGGGCCCTAGGTTTTTGGAATGGTAAATGAAAGGCTCAACTTAAAGACACCAGCTGCATTAGCTGTTAGAAGGCAGTTCCGTCTACATCAAAACTCTGTTGTTTAGTGTAGCCACGTTTGTTCATGTTCTTAACTAGGTCCTCTGGGTAACTTGCTGCAGCTTCTACGTCAGCACCTGCTGCTTTACTTGCCCTTTGATGTTATAGAGGCAGCTGCTTTCCCTAAACCTCGTGAACTGCCCTCTGCTCGCTTCAGACTTTCCTTCTGCAGCTTCCTCACCTCTCTCAGCCTTCACAGAACTGAAGAGAGTTAGGATCTTGCTCTGGATTGGGCTTTGGCTTAAGGGAATTATGTGGCTGGTTTGATCTTCTATCCAGACCACCCAAACTTCCTCCATATCTGCAATAAGGCTGTTTCACTCTCTTATTCATGTGTTCACTGAAGGAGCACTTTTAATTTCTTTTCAAGAACTTGCCCTTTGCATTTACAACTTGGCTAACTGACACAAGAGGTCTTGCTTTTGGCCTCTCTTGGCTTTCGACAAGTTTTCCTCACTAAGCTTAATCATTTTTAGTTTTTGATTTAAAGTGAGTGACGTGTGACTCTTTCACTTGAATACGTAGAGGCAATTGTAGGGTTATTAGCTGGCTTAATTGCAGTATTACTGTGTCTCAGGGAATAGGGAGGCCCAAGGAGAGGGAGAGACATGGGGGTGCAGCCAATGGGGACAGTCAGAACACATATAACATCACCAGTTAAGTTTGCCATCTTATATGAACATGGTTTGTGGCCCCTCAAAACAATTACAGTAGTAACATAAAGATACTGATCACAGATCACCATAACAAACATAATACTAATGAAAAAGCCTGAAATATTGTGAGAATTACCAAAATACGACAAAGAGATCAAAATAAGCAAGTGCTCTTGGGAAAGTGGCACCAACAGACTTGCTTGATGCGGGTTGCCACAGATCTTCATTGTAAAACTGCAGTATCTGAAGTGCAGTACAGCGAAAGCAGTGAAAGGAGGGATGCCTTGTAGTTGTCCATCTGATAGAGTGCACGATATTATGCTTTTTGTTTTTTGTTTTTTGGTTTTTTTGGTAGCTTCTACTATCCCAGAAAGATGTCTGATATATAGAATTGGGGACTCAAAAATCAGTGGAAACAAAACCAAATTGAACCTAAGTCTGATCAAGCCTGTAGATCTAACAACCAATTATATGAATTAACAGAGGACAGAGGAATACACCATGGGATGTAACCACCAAAATACAGACTGTGGGATGCTCTAACAGCATCCCTTGAACAGTTTCTTCAAGTAAATTACAAAGGGGAAAAAAAAAACACTGATGGATAGGGAGCCTATCCATTAGGATGGAAAAGGCATATCAGCCAATTGCAATTTGTGGACTTTATTTGTTCAGCAAAAAACTATTAAGTTTTTTAAAATGACAATAACAAGACGATTGGCAATGGGAACATTGACTGGACACTTAATTATATTAAAGATCTATTTATTTATTTATTTTAGGGATGATGATATTGCAGTCCTATTAGGAAAAATAACAGTTTTTCCCCCTCCTATCTCTTTCTGTCTTGTGTAGGAAAAAAACCCAGTCCTTCCCCCTGTGTGTTTCTTTTCTGTGTCTCTTTACTGCTCACACAAAACACCTTCCTCTGGTCACCAAATGTGTGGAGTTTTTTCCCGACACCAAGCAATTCTCTTGAATTAAGTTGGGTGTCTACAATTCAACTCAGTTCTTACACTGTCTACCTGGAGATAACATCCACAAGTTAAGGGTTCAGTCCCACAAGACTGTCCAGTTGCAAGTAGTAGGTCCCCAGGTTACCCACAACTTCTGTCCAACTTGGCTATAAACTGGGGGTTCCCACAACCCACTCCTCATGGTTTGATAAATCTGCTAGAGTGGCTCACAGAACTCAGGGTAACACTTCCTTATGTATACCAGATTATTAAAGGATAGGATAAAGGGCACAGATGAACAGCCAGATGAAGAGATGTTCACAGATGAACACCCAGACCGGATGAGGTCTGGGAGGGTCCGGAATGCAGGGGCTTCTGTCCCCATGGAGTTGGGGTGTGTCACCCTTCCTATTTGGATGTGTTCATCCATCTGGAAGCTCTCCAAACCCCATAGTATTGGAATTTTATGGAGGTTTCCTCACATAGGCATGATCAATGATTAACTCCCATTTCCAGCCCTTTTCCTGTCTCAGGATGAGGGCTGGGACTGAAAATTCCAAGTTTCTGATCATGGCTTCGTCTTTCTGGTGACCAGCCTCTAACCAGGAGCCCACACCAGAGTCACCTCAATAGATGCTCCTTAGTGCTCTTATCACTTAGAAACGGGTTTTAGGAGCCCTGTGTCAGGCAGGGATGGGGTCAAAGACAAATATCAGAGTGAGAGATGCTCCTAGTGTTTTTATCACTTAGGAAATTACTACAAGGGTTTCAGGAGCTCTGTGCCAGGAACTGGAGGCAAGAGACCAATACGTTCTGTTATCTCAGAGTGACTGTATTTTTTTATAGAGTCTTTACTTTTTGAAAAAGAGATATATGCTGAAATACATAAAATGATACGATGTCTGGGATTTACTTGAAAATATGATGAAGTGGGTGGGTGGGGGGTGCTTATAAAATAAAATAAGAATGGCCTAAGTTGGTAAATGTTGAAGCTGGGGTTTTATTAGTCTATGGTCTACTTCTGAATATATTCAAAACTGTAATAAAAAGTTTTTTAAAAGTCGGTAGAAGAGCTCAAGAAGTAAATTCTAGACTGGGCTCGGAATGATTTCCAGAACACTGCAGAATTAACCTCCTGCCACCTCTGCCTTAATTAAAAGGCCACCATGGCACCATTGCCATGCCTGCTCTCAGTGTACCCAGAGCTGGTGACCAGACACCAGAAATCTGTTGCTGAAAACCCTGACCTCTCCATAACTTGACGTTTTATCAGAATGAGACATAGCAGTAGATGGAGGGCCTTCAACTTACTTCTGCCTCCCACATTTCATAAGAGTATATCTAATTGGTGGACACTATTGCATATCCAGATTTTTACCTGCCAGAGGGGTCTAGGAAATGTAGAAACTTCTCAGTCTCTATCGTACAAAAAGGCTCCTTAGAAGAAAGCGGAGCAGAGGATGAATTATCAAATGTCCATATTTACAATACTGACGATGGTCCTTGTCAAATCAGACACTAGAAATGGGTTGATACGGTTACCACAAAAGCTTGTTATGTCAACGGGGGTATGTGGATATATGCCAGGGGCTGCCACGAGTCCAGGATAAACGTAGCAGATCTTGGAGCAGCGTTAATTTCACTCAGTGGCAAATAATGCACATTATTACTTAATGTACCTTATTTGTATATTAAAACAAAAATGGACAAATTGTGGGGAAGAATGGACAATTTTGCCTTCATTTTTAAGGTAAAACAGTAAGGTTCAAAGAGATTAATCTTTGGGCTATTTACCTGGACTCCCTTTCCCCAGGACAATGGTTTTCAAACTTTAGTGGACACAAGAATCATCCACAAAAAGTTCAGTTAAAATCCAGATTTCTGCCCTCCTTTAGACTTCCTGAATCAATCTCAGAAGGTAGGGCCCCAAATTTTAAATAAATACCCCAGTGATTCTAATGCAGGTGGGGCCACACCTTAAGAAATGCTACCCTAGTGGGATAGCCCATCACAAGGACTTTATTCTTTTTTTGGCTACTCAAGGTAATGTTCCTTGGCTTCTATCCCAATTCTGGTTTGCAGGTCCTCAACCATAATCAATTCTGCCATGGGACACAGAAAGAAACCCTGCATTATTTATTTATTTATTTATTTTAGTTTACATGCAGCAACTTATTTAATCCTCATAAAAATCCATTGAGGGAAATTGAGGCATAAAGAGGTTAAGCAACTTGCCTAATATTACATAGATAAGAGATGATGGAACCGATTCAAATCAAGGCAATCAGGCTCCAAAGCCTGTGTACCTTTCCATGATGCATAGTACCTCTCAGCAATGGTGAGACTTAAAATTTATGGAGGAGAAAAGCAAGATACATTTTTACCTGGTCTGTCATAGTAAACCCATGAACCTTCCCGCCGCCCTCACTGGCAGTCTCTTCAAGACCCTTTAAGTCTTCACTAATTCTCTCATCAAAGTTCTTCCAGCTTCTGTCCACTGACAAGTTACAAAGCTACTCTTGCATTTTAAAGTTTTTGTTATAGCAGAACCCCCATTTGGTACCAAAATCTGTATTTGTTATCTATTGCTGTGTAAAAAAATCATTTTAAAACTTAGTGGTTTAAAACAATAAAAATATTTCTCAGTTTCCCAGAACTCTTGCAGTGGCCTAGCTGGGATCATTTTGGGTTGGAGTCTTCCATGAGGTTGCAACCAAGATGTGGCTTGGTGCATCTGTCCATTGAAGGCTTGACTGAGGCTGAGAAATTCACTTCCATGGTGATGGCTCATTCACAGGGCTTATAAATTGATGCTGGTTGTTGGTGGTAATCTTTAATTTCTCCCTATGTGGGCTTCTCCATAGGCTGCTTGAGTGTCCTTACAACATGGCAGCTTTCTCCAGAGTGGACAATCCAGGAGAGCAAAACAGAAGCTGCAATGCCTTTTAGGACCTAGTGTTGGAAATTTCACACCATTATTTTTCCCAAATTCTATTTGTTAGAACCCAGTCACTAGGTACAGTCCACATTCAAGGGTAGGGGAATTAGCTTTACTTCTTGAAGGAAAGAATGTTAAAGAATTTGTGGACATCTTTAAAAACCATCCTGTCTACCATGTGCCAGGCATCCCTAGGTACTTTGCAAATGTTTCCAGTATAATCTTATAGCCATCTTGTGGAGCAGCTATTATTGCCCAAATGGCAGAGGTTGTTGGCCTACACAACAGATATTCTTATTATCACACAGCCTTTTTTGTTTAGGTATCTGGTGGCAATGTGCTTAGGAAAGCTCGACCACTCTCTGGCCCCAGAAAGTGAATTAAGATTGGTTGAAAAGGCAATCATGGTAATCCCATTTCCTTTTGCCGGTGGCTGGCTGAAGAGTGGGTATTTGGGGCGCCTGGGTGACCCAGTCATTAAGCGTCTGCCTTTGGCTCAGCCTGCTTCTCCCTCTCCCACTCCCCCTGCTTGTGTTCCCTCTCTTGCTGTGTCTCTCTCTGTCAAACAAACAAATAAATAAATAAAATAAAATAAAATAAAGGGTGGATATTTGACCAAGCCAAAGGGACCTAAGGAGAATTCTAGGAAGATTCTAGGAAAGGTTTCCTTCACTAATAGAGACACATGGGAGGAAGTGCACTCTTCTTCTGCGAGACTTCGTGTCTGTATGTGATGCCTGGTATTGCAGTCACCGATGTAGTAACATGAAGAGATACGCCTAAGGCCCAAGTCAATGTGCTGAGGATGGTGGAGCATAAAGAGGAAAGAATCTTTGTTCTTGATGACATCACAGAGCCACTGAATTAACCCTGGAACTGATTTTTAACCACTTTATTACGGTAGACAATAAGCTCCTTTTGCCTGGATTTTCTGTTACGGCTGCAAGTATCCTAATGGATAATACCCCATTTTTTGGGTAAGGAAACAGATGCTCAGGGAGATTATGTTGCTTGCCCAACTTTACCAGCTAATAAGTAGAACCAGGTTTTGGATTGAGAGCTGTATATCCTCAACGCCTGGTACTTGCTTATTGTATCAATTAAGTGATTTTTCTCCCAATTTGTAGAAAGGAGGAAAAACAGACATCAGTTGGGTTAAAAAAGGTTAGTGGTTGTCAAGCAGAATCTAGAGGGGGCTGGTAGAGTGGGGAAATGGAGGTGAGCAGTGAAGGTGTTATGGAGGTAAAGAACAGGTTCAAAAAGTGTCGAGGAGAGGGAAGGTGGAAGGAGGTTGTAGGAAGGGAGAGAATATCAGAGTTCAAGATATTAGGACTGTGGTATTTGTTCCCAACATAGTTTGATTTGTGGCTGAGCATAGAGATGATGGTTATCAGAGTGGAGAAGGTCACAGAAGTGATATCAAACTTCTGGATCATCCATTTTAGGTATATATTGTACAGGAAGGTGACAGGCAGTGAAGTGGAGGGGAAGATTGAAAGCCATGTGCCCAAAGTATGGATGGATGAAAGCATGTTTTCTTTATTTGTATGGTCCCCATCCTTCACACTGATAGGATCTGACTCAACACAGCTCCACTTTGAGGAAAGATTTATAAGGATTATTCTGCTTTAATCTACTGTTTTGCACATACTGGAGGGGTGAGATGGATGGGGTCATCGGGAGGAGCTGAGAGGATTGTGGGAAATGAACAATTTCCCAGGTCTTTCTGAAACAGTTGTTTACAGTAGGACTTCGTTGTTTTGTTTGCACACTTCTTTGCTGATCATTTATCCATCTGGATGTATAAAAACCAATAAAATATACTTAAAAAATTACCCACTAGTTTGGTTTATCTTGGTTTCTCTGCTTGTATAAACAACTGAGAATTGATGGCATTCTCCTGATTCTCTTTGCTAAGATTCTGATGTGGATGGAGCTGCATAGTAAGAAGCTCTCACTGTCTTGTTAAGCTCTGGGCTAAGTTTTTCTTTTCATTGTTCAGTCTTTCCTTAGGTAAAATTAATTTCTTCCTTTCAAAAATAATGTTTGGCATTTGGTTACTTAGGAATCTGTTTTTAAAGTACCTTAGTAATTTGTTATTACATTCATGAAATGACACTATTAGCTAGAATTTCTGAATGTAGTTTCTCCCTTGGCCCTTTTACTTTTTGGTTCTTGTCCTTGGAGTCATGTTAAAAATTTGCCTATGATGTTATTGTAAACTAACTCAAATCTTTTTAGGAAATAGGCAGGATAGAAATCAATCAGTCTATATATTTAAGGGGAAAAGAGGCAAGGTGCAAAAATGTATTTACACTTCTGTGTTTTTTAAGAAAGGATATATGTAGGGGCGCCTGGCTGGCTCAATCAGTGGAGCATGTGACTCTTGATCTCGAAGTTGTGAGTTCAAGGCCCACGTTGGGCGTAGAGCTTACTTAAGAAATCATAATAAAAATTTTAAAAAAGGATACACGTAGATAAATCTACTTATATATTATACATCTTTTTCTAAACACACACAGACATACATATACACATACATACATGAATGCAAACCCACACATAAAATGAGCAGAATAGATCTTGGGCCTCAAATGACAACCTCAGATGGTCTTGGGCTTACAAGATAGTGAAAGTAATTCTAATCTTTGTTTGCATTCCTCAGAAAAACTTATCTGAAACACTTGTATTTTTCACAACACAACTTATATAAAACATAACTTGCATGAACACCTCTTTAAGTCTGCATATCCACATAGTCTTTATGTCTCTCACTCTCTCATATCCGATACACACCCCAAAGCCTCTGTCTCCCCACTTTTGCCAAAATCCTCCCTGTTATCTCTGCTAGTACTAGTCCTCATCTATCACCCCTCTACCTGTCTTTCCATTTCCATTTTTTTTTTTTCTCCCTGTAGTGAGTAGGCCTGGGCTTTTTGGATATAAATCTCCTACCTCAACTTCTTTGCTTCTTTATTTATAAGTCCCCCACTCCTGTTTGTCCCATCTGCATGATAAGGCAGTGGGAGGTAGGGATGTAGGAGGTGGGAAGGGATGAGGGTGCAAATGTCAAAATGTTTTGTTAGTAGGTAGGAGGATGGAAAGAAGCTATGGATCCTTCTACAGTAATAGTTTTTGTCCCTGTTATACGTGAAGAATTTCTGAAAGGTTTTGTAAGAAACTGTGAAAAGCAAGTTACCTTAGGGGTGGACCTGGGGAGTCAGAGGTAGGAGAGGGAGATTTTACTTCCATTATCTGAACAGATTTTTAAAAAGACTGTGTGTATATTGCTTTAAAAATATTTTTTTAAAAATAGACATAATTAAATTAATAGATGCGTATTTTAAAATATAGTGAAAAAAGCCAACCTTGATAGAGTGAGTTATCTAGTATGCAAATGAGATGCATATTATTATATTTCACTTTAGGCAACAGTGTAGTACCAAATGTTATAGTCCGATAATTTAGCTGATGTTGGTGATGATCCAATATTATCAGGAAAAGCATTAATATACCTTTTCAAATTCTTAAATGGATACTTTAACTGCTGGAAGAAAGAAGACAAATCCAGAGAGCTAATGTGTGGGGAATAGGAGTTCCAGAGTGAATTACAAGGGAAAAACCAAATGTAATAGATGCAAATTTTCCTGACCTGAATGAAAACTTGTATTTGCAGTTGAAAGTGCCCTAAGTCTTAGGCAGAGTTGATGAGAAAAGGCACACACTTTAAACATATTCTGACAGCATTCCTGAATCCCAAGGTTGAAGAGAAAAACCTTGTAAGTTTCTAGAAGGAAAGAAGAAATAATTTACAAAGGGAAAAGAATCAGACTGGCGTCAGACAGTGGAGTGATGTCTATCTCTATTAAGAGAAAAGGAATGTAACCCAAGAGGTAGGTCTCTTTCCAGCCCAGCACCATTCACCTGCCAGGGGGAAAGGAATGCAGAAATGTAAGGATTCCAAGAATATATCGCTCATACCCCATCCAAGAAAACTATGAAAAGAGGGCTGTAACTAAACAACAAATTAATGAGAATAGAGATCTCAAGAAAGGAGAAGGTGAAATAGAAGGGAAAAAGTGGTGAGTGAATAGTGAGCTTTGTAATTTATGTGGCTAATAATGGAATGACTGGGAATATGTACTATATGTGTTAAATAAAGACTCTTAAGATAAATGTGACTCTACTAATGAGAGCCTGGAAGTAAAAATTGCAAAATTGCTCAACAAAACCCAAAAGGTGGGGTTGGGAGAAGAGGAGTGGAAAGTAAAAGCATTCTAGAAGTGTCATCTTACTGAGGTAGAGGAAAAGTATCAGGAAATAGACTAATATGGTAGGGAAATCACATCTTTTCAGAAAATAAAAAGGAAGATAACCACTAATGGAATGGGAAAGTATATAATTTTGAAATTAATAAAGGAAAAGGAATAAATTATAACTTGATCATAATAGTAAATATAAATTAAAGGAAATAGGGAAATAAAGTATGTTCAATGGTAAGCAAAAATAAGAGGGAAGGAATAAAATCAAGAATATCAGAGATTATATTAAAGGTAAATGAACTCAGTTTTCCTATCCAAAGACAGAGATGTCACATTAGATTAAAAACAAGCCTAGCTATACGTTGTCCATAGGAAACACTTAACATAATAAAGAAATATTCTAAAATATAGAGATTGGAAAAGCAGTACCAAACAAATGCAAGCAAACAAAACTAGAAAGAGGTGGAACT